>NC_142530.1:4742500-4812500 GCF_964205215.1 Stylophora pistillata
TGGAGTTGTTGGCACCAAGTGACTGTCAACTTACCTCCTGGTCTAAGTAGGGAGCCTGTTCGGTAACGTGTGGGGAGGTAGGAACACAGGTTAGCCATCGCTACCGAACAACTACGGAGAAGTGTGGAGGTACATGCCCCGGAGGATCTAACGTGACAATGACGCGCGCCTGTATTCAGCCCAGTCGCTTAAATGGAGGAAGCTTTCATAAGGGACAATGTTTTTGCAAAGGGGGATACACCGGTGTTTGCTGTGAAGAGGAAAGTAATTAAAATGAATCAATTAAAATTAGGCAAAATCACACAACAATTGTAGACAACATGTTTTCTTACCTAAAAACTGTCGCAGGACTTCGCAGTTCAGTTATTATGACGATAAAAGAAAGCTGGCCAAAAAAATAAAGAGATATAAAAAAGGTAGCATTGAATAAATTTTGAATTTTTGGGTCTCAGTTGGGTGCCTTTGTATGACGGTTGTGCCTTTACTGTTATGTTTCCCAATTTCTATTTTTTCAGGGTATCGTTAAGATCTATATTTTCATGCTTTGTAGGCGCATCTCCTCCATCAAATGGGGAAAAAGTTGGAGTTATCTTACTTTCCATTAGCGGTCTTTTGGCCTTTATCATTTTGATCACATTATGCTGCAATTCAAGCAACAGAGTCGGCGTGGAAGGGAACAACGCTAGTGCTTGAGGGGTGCTGTGGATGTACATTTATAGAATGTAAACAACTATTGTTAAATCAAGATAAAAACGTGTTTACCGCTAAAGAACGGCGAAATGATCAACTATTGCGGTTCTTTCCCAGACTAGACCATTGCAATTTGTTACAAGTAGTATTAACAGCTAGTCACCGAAGTGGAGGTGGCTCGTAGTGGATTTTATTTACCGGGCTGCGAAGCGGCGAGTAAATATCCACCACCAGCCACCGACACTGAGGTAGTTTTTTTGCTATACTCCGAGTAATTGCTTTAATGCATGCTAAGTCAGTGAGGTAATAGAACTCAAATAGATGATTTTAAGTTATGCATTTATTCCTAAAACGATTAACTAAGCTGAGCTTAAACGCGAAGGCGCGCTATAAAAGGAGCCTTAGGTCCCACTGGACCATTTGTCAATCAACCGTCGTGTGATGTAGAATTCTTAGAGTCAAGTAAGCTTGAGCTACAGCTACTCCAAAGCAGTGAACAGCAGGCGCATTCCCCAAGATTGTTTTACGTCTTCATCACAATACAAGAATTTTTGAGATTTGTATTTCCTTTCTCCAATGAAATCTGTCTTTATTTGTGGCAGTAAATTTGAGATCGAAGTAGGTGGTTCGCACGTTACCTCATGCCACCATGCTGGTGGAAGTAAACAATAGATATCTCATTAGCTCCTTTTGTTCGTCTACCAGCATTTAAATTTGACCCGCACACGTCAACGGTGAGTGACAAATGAGCCTAGGTCTTCCCAGGGAAGACTTCCTTATATAGCGCGCCTTCGTATTTAAACTCCATGTTGAATAAAGGATCTTATCTTACCTTTTATTTGGTTACTTTTCTCTCTCTTTCATCCATTTGGAAATGGCGTGTGAGTGTAACACACTTATTCGCTGTTAGAGCTCCTTCGTAAATCACGCCCTAATTACGGTCATCATGATCAACATTTATACGCGTTTAGAGTTCAGGAATCAAAACTGAGCCAGAAGATGCTCGAGGGCTTATCTATTTCAAATTGTAGTAAGAAAGATTTGATTATTACCATGCATTGATAAGAAATATAAACTTATTTCAAACTTTCTTTATCAACTATCATGCCCAATTTCAACTTTATGATCGGTTGGAAATTAATTTGCGTTCTCTCAGCCATCGAGTCTTCTAAAATGCAGGTACATCATTAGTCATATTTACTGAAAAAACGATTCAATTTTTTTGCCTTAGTATGTCTGATATTCTTGGAGTGCCAAATCGTTTTATCCCCCAAACCTTTGATCCCTTATAATGACTAGCATCTAATTTCTCCTTACAAGATCACCCCTGAATCCCGTATAATGGTCATAGAATAAAGAAAATGATCATTCACGAAAGAAGTTCATGATTGCTAAACAAATTCTCCTTGTCAGCGCCTTAAGAAATGTATAATGAACAGTATGGAGAACATGCATACTGATGTTAGGGTGCAAAAGGCGATGAAACGTCTTGGTGTTATCATTCAATAACCACGGGTCTCATCGGGTGAACAGTAGCCAAATGACAGTGTTGCAATGAAACCTCTAGCCGTGATCATGAATATCCAGCCACTGTTTACAATTCTTAGTAAACTTATTGCGCAGCAAACACGGAATATGGAGATCAGGTTCGGCAGCAATCATTTTTCTCAAACATATATGACGAGCCTTCCACAAGACGAAGCTCAAATTCTGATGGTTCGGTTGATAAAAACTTTACGTTTCAAATTCAATAGGTCTCGTTGACATTTTGAGATACGCATGTTCGTCAGCTGGATAGCTCGTGAAGGTGATCACTTTTTCTCAGTTGTTCGAAACAAACTCATTGTTTTTCTAGAGAGTCCGTTTGGAGGAACGTTTTTCTCACTCAGATCTCAATTTCAGTTTGGTTTTTCACTGAGTCAGTCAGTTAGAAGGTCTACCTGATAAGTGATCTTTTCCTATTTCCGGGATCAAATTCGGGAACGATCACACGAACAAAAGCAAGTCAGGCTTAGCGATTAAGAGGGCCTTTGTTTCATGTATCAACACGAAGGTATATTTCCAACCTGATCCTTTTTAAACTGAGTTCAGAGAAGTTAAGAAATATGGATGAAGTATTGCTAAGGTATGCCTTCGCTAAAGGACTAATTAAATAATGTCCCCTACAAGAGCGTGGAATCTAGATGTTGCCATGGGATAACAGGGTTTGTTTTGAAATATACGTCTCTTGAATAAATAAGGTGGCAAAGTCCAAAATTCTGTTTGTGATGTTGCCATGACTGTAACCCTCTTAAATCAGAAAACACATATTGCATAATACTAATCCTGAGTTGATTTTATTGGGGAGTTAAAATCGGTAAGATTTATCATTACCAGTGACATATTTGATCAAAATTCTGAAGCCTACTTGCACGTAGAAAGTCATATAGTGTGTCAGATCTTTAATCCTCTTGACTGTCTTTAAGCCGTTCAAAGTGGATCCGTCCAAATGTAGCAAGATAATTTAATTTGGTTTTAACAACTAAGTTGATAATGTAAAATGGCCACCGTAATTAGTTTAAAAACTGACTTTTCGAGCGTTAGCCCTTCGTTAGAGCAAATTTTGCAATTTGAATGTTCACCTCTCCGTTATTGCTAGAAAAACGAAATGCATATTGTTAACATGACCCAAATGCATATGACAGCGTCTATCCCTCATGTCCCGCCAGTAAATTAAATCTAATTTACAACTTCCTTTCCATGACAGAAATCCATTGTTGAAATGCGAGAAAGGAAGAAATCGTTTCTTAGAAGCTGAAACGGAGCTACTTGTATTTACTTTATCAAAAATACATCTTAAAATATTTGCATACAGTTTTACAGTTTATTAAACTTAAAGAGCTCAACTGTCCTACATTGATTATGGAAATGCAATCAGCACGTTAAAACTTAAAAGATGTTCATTACGAACTAAATGTGCCAAAACTTAATGATATACAGTCAATATACCCCACGAAAACTGACATATCTGTTGGTCGACTATTTTTGGTTAAGTATTTTGTCGTTATCAGTTACAGGTCACGCAAACTGGAAGTTCTTGTCCTTTGCTTTAATGATTTTATTTTGAAAGTCAACATTGTAAACTGCACATCTGTCCAACTGCAATTTCAATTTTAAGTGAGCTATATATCGGTATAGGCACCACCTCCCAATAAAACGTCATCATAACATTTTTAACTACAGTCGCAGTTCAATTTCTTTGCGATGAATTCAACTCAGCAAATAAAAGGTTACTAAGCTGTTCTAGATAGCTTCCACAGCGTCGTACAACTGAACCCTAAGTGGGAAAATTGATCTGCTCAATTTTGTGGCAACGGTATTAGCAGTCTTGTCCATCAAATGAAATGAAACTACCCCGCTAGATTAGCTCAAGATAAGTGCGAGTTTGAGCCTTGGTCTACGTTTCCAAAAAAATAATATACATTTTGAGGAACGTTTTCGAAATCTTTTGTTTTATTCTGTCGTCTTTTTTTCCGGATTAATTAGGAAACGAGCTCTAACTGCGTTGTAAACTAATCTTTTGTAGAGTAAACCGGCCTTTGATTGAGAGGTGAATGATCGATAGATGACTGGAAACAACCAACCACATATCGTAATTTAAGAGGTGTGCGTAAAACAATTGCAAGATGTCAGAATCGCTCCTAATAGTGTCTTCCTGTCTTCCACAATGATATCACTTGTCAAACAGTTGCGGTATGAGAATGAACTCCTTGTATATATCGCACGGGCACTGATACAGAGTCCTGTTTACTCAGTATTGGGCTCGTTTATATCCGTGTTTGCGACACTTAGCTGTAAACGGCAGTTCCATAGCGTACACCAACGATGTTTTCGGTAAAGATTTTCATTTTGATAATGCTGCTGCTGTGGTTTTTTTTCACTTCTGACTGCGACGCTTGGTCGAGGCGTCGTCGTCGTCGTCGATGTACAGCACAAAACTGCGATGTCATGTCTTGGTCGCACTGGAGTTTTTGTACTGCAGACCGATGTGGAGAGCGAGGCTCTCAAAGTCGATCAAGAATGATAGTATCGCAGCCTTCTTGTGGTGGAACAGCATGCCCTGACAACCTTTTCGAAACTCGGCAGTGCTATGGGAGTAAGGCAGTCGACTGTGAACTAAGCTACTGGTCAGAATGGAGCGGTTGTACAACTCCTTGTGGCGTATCAGGAACACAGGCAAGCTCTCGCCACCGAATTACTACTGAGCAATGTGGCGGTACATGTTCATCTTCCCTCAGGAGAACGAGATCGTGCCCACATCCCGGCTGTTTTAATGGTGGAAGTCTAAGAGATGGAGCATGTTTCTGTAAAGAAGGGTTTTCCGGGGATTGCTGCCAGAAGCAAGGTAATTAGTGGAAGAAACCTGAAAACTTTAAGCCACCTATCGTCACCCACACACACGTACACACACACACATACATACATACACACGCTCACACAACATTCATACACAAAGACACACACAACATTCATATACACACATACACACACACAACATTCATACACACACACACACACACACACACACACACACACACACACACACACACACACACACACACACAACATTCATACACATCTTAGAACAGCAATGATAAGACAAACTAACCAATCCGGAAGACAATTATTTGATAAGGTAATAATAATAATAAAAATAATAACAATAATAATAATGATAATAATGATAATGATAATATTTATTTACCCAAGGCCTTATTAAACAAATTATTTTAACCCAGAGGGAACAGCTAGTACATATACCAACGGGTAATCAGTCCTATGCAGTATATAGTCTTTCAAAGAAAGTAAAATTGAAAAAAAATCTTATAAAAACGGAAAGATAGTGAACTGAGGGGTCAATCCCGCAGCACATTCATCATTTCCGTTTTACAAGATTCTCGGCCCTTCTGAGTTCATGAGAAAGAACAAAGAAAGATTTTTTTTATTTCTAAACATAAATTCGTTGTTAATGATTTGAAATTACGCTAATTGCTCGCGCGTGCTTCGAATTACAATATCCGTTATCATTGTAATTACAATTAGATCTGGGACGTAATAAGTCAATAAACACACTTTGCTATGCCTGAACAGCTGCTACAGCGGTGAAATGCGTAGCGCAAAAGCAAGGATAAAGAGGACTTTCGTTTTTCATTTATTTCATATGTATATATATATATATATAACTAACAAGATAAAAGGCCTCGAGCCAACAGTGACGCCGCGCCAGAAGGATCCAAAAGGATTCACAGTCCAAACCTCGATAAATAATAGGAAAAATATTGTAGTACACGAGGACGGACAACTTTGAGCTCAGAAAGACATATACTCAAATAAAAAGTCTAAGAAAGTTTAATAAAATACGTTTCGGTCCGAGACCTTCATCAGTTGTAATACAAAGACTTACAAATTCCTTAAATAGGTCTATATAGGGCGTTATGACTCATATAAACAAATACAGTAATTACTACGCGAAAAATTATCACAATAAAAAATTGTCGAATCCACTGAAAATGTTAAGGAACCAGCGTTGACTTGAAAGGTGAGAATCGTGCTAAAATTTCCAATCAACGCTGAGACTGAGACCTTCGATGCCCGCCCAATTTGAAAAAATCATCCGCATTAATTATAGTTTATTCTTTTTTTGGGGTGGAATTCTCGGCGCCTATTCAAGCCGAAGGCTGCCAGAGAGAACAACTGTGCGCTCCAATATGCTTCTTTGGTAATTAGAAGTTTCTCGATGTTACCTGAATTGTTTACTGTCGCCTGCACTTGATCAATACATTGGAATGAGAAATCGTTTAAGTCATGTGGTGTTTTGTTAAAATGTACCGCTACTTCACAGCTCTTTTTCTTAGTAACCATAGCAGACTTTTGGTTGCGAAATCTAACTCTAAAGTCATTTGTAGTGGAACCAATGTATTGTAGGCGAGATTTCTTGCACGAAGCCAAATGAATTATGTTCTTAGAATCACATGAAAGTTTCGATCGTATCTTGTAACTCTTGCATGTTTGAAAACTTAAAATACCTAGAAGTGATCTACTTAGGACTCATGCCAGATCTAAGAGGAAATTATTCCCATTTGTGACCACATTTAATCCAAAATTACCTGATGTAAGTCGCATCATTAAAAAACATCTGGGTATTTTGGAATCCAATCCCAAGTTGAAAGAGCTTTTTCCTTCAAATTCCATCATAGCATCCTTTCGCAGATCTAAAAACCTTAAAGAATTGTTGGCGCCATCCCGTTATGGCCCTAACATTGAAAGCGAAGGGGTTGCTGAGGTCAAGGGATGTTTTAATTGTAATAGAACAAGATGCGATCTTTGTCGCAACTTCTTGGTTGAATCTAATTCCTTTTTAAGTTTTCAAACAGGCAAGAGTTACAAGATACGATTGAAACTTTCCTGTGATTCTAAGAACATAAATTATTTGGCTTCGTGCAAGAAATGTCGCCTACAATACATTGGTCCCACAACAAATGACTTTCGAGTTAGATTTCGCAACCAGAAGTCTGCTCTAGTCACTAAGAAAAAGACCTGTGAAGTAGAGGTACATTTTAACAAAACACCACATGATATAAGCGATTTCTCATTCTAATGCATTGATCAAGTGTAGGCGACAGTAAACAATTCAGGTAACATCGAGAAACTTCTAATTACCAAAGAAGCATATTGGGGCGCACAGTTATTCTCTCCTTCGGCTTGAATAAGCGCCAGGAATTTCACTCCAAAAAAAGAATAAACTATAATTAATGCGGAGAATTTTTTTCAAATTGGGCGGGAATCAAAGGTCCTAGTCTCAGCGTTGATTGGAAATTTTAGTACAATTCTCGCCTTTCAAGTCAAGCTGGTTCCTTAACATTTTTAGTGGATTCGATAATTTTTCCATTTCTTTTTATTGTGATAATTTTTCGCGTAGTAATTACTGTGTTTGTTTATATGTGTCATCACGCCCTATATAAATCTATTTAAGGAATTTGTAAGTCATTGTATTACAACTGATGAAGGTCTCAGACCGAAACGTATTTTATTAAACTTTCTTAAACTTTTTATTTGAGTATATGTCTTTCTTAGCTCGAAGTTGTCCGTCCTCGTGTACTACAATTAATTTCCTACATATATATATATATATATATATATATCTTGAGGTATAATTATATATATATATTATATATATAAATCTTGAGGTATAATTATATATATATATATAATTATACCTCAAGATTTAGGCTACTTGAACTTTTACTGCAACTCTGAGTTTCATGCCTCTTGCGAAGCAATCGTCAGGCAACTGCCAGAAATAACGGTTACAATCCACCGAAATTTAAAAGACAGAACAATGTGTACATGCGCGCGCAACATACTCAAATGGTTTAATAGTTTAGAAAACAAGAGCTCTCTATCATACATCTGTTTCGACGTCTGTGAATTCTACCCTTCCATCACTGAGAAGTTGCTTTCCAAAGCACTAGATTTTGCCTCTAAGTACTGCCCAATCAACAGCCATGAGCGTGAAATTATCTTGCATGCAAAACGATCTCTGCTATTTAACGATGATTGCCCATGGGAGAAAAAATCTGCCAGCAACCTCTTTGATGTTACCATGGGGTCCTTCGATGGAGCGGAAACGTGTGAGCTGGTTGGATGCTTTCTCTTATCAATTCTTACTGAGAAGTATAGTCAAAATATTGGTTTATACCGGGATGATGGTTTGGCTGCCCTCAATGGAACACCGCAGGAAATAGAGAATATCAAGAAAGGTTTTTGCAAGGTCTTCCGCGACAATGACTTAAAAATCATAGTCGAGGCTAACATCACCAAAACCAATTTTCTAGACGTCACGTTTGACCTCTCAAGTGGGAAGTATTACCCTTTTACTAAGGAAGGCAGCATCCCCCTGTACGTGCATAAAAAATCTAACCACCCACCATCCATTCTTCACAACATCCCTGAATCAATCAACAGGAGGCTCTCCGAGATATCTTCCGACAAGGAATGCTTCGATAGCGCTAAACCTATTTATCAAGAAGCTCTAAAAAAAAGTGGGTATAGCTACACCCTGTCATTCAATGCTGCATCAAACCAGGCACCACGACCACGAAGAAACAGGCAGCGGAACATCACTTGGTTTAACCCACCATACAGCAAGAACGCGGAAACTAACGTCGGTAAATGCTTCCTTGCACTTATTGATAAAAACTTCACAAAAACTAATCCTCTTCACAAAATTTTCAACCGGAACACCCTTAAACTGAGCTACAGCTGCATGGGCAGCATTAAAACTGTCATATCTAAACACAACAAATCTGAAATCCAGAAACTCGCACGCACTAATGATCGAGCTAGGAAAAGCTGCAACTGTAGAAAACCTGACATATGCCTCATGGATGGAAGCTGTAACATGAAAAGCATAATTTACCAGGCAGAGGTCACCACAGAAACCGCAAAGGAAACGTACATTGGTCTGTGTGACACCGATTTTAAAATGCGTCATAGGAACCACTTGTGTTCATTCCGAAACGAACGTTACAGGCATGCTACTGAACTTAGCAAATATATATGGAGTCTTAAAGATAAGGACACTAAGTTTAATATTAAGTGGCGCAAGGTGAAACAAGCTAGTTCGTATTCCGATGTAGCTAAAAGATGCCATTTGTGTTTGTGGGAAAAATATTTTATCATTTGTAAACCGCAGATGGCAAGTTTAAACAAAAGAAATGAGCTGACATCAGGTTGCAGACATGTCAGGAAATTCCTGTTAAAGAACGTAACGTTACGATACTGCGTGCAGTATGTTGCGTGCGGATGTACACATTGTTCTGTCTTTTAAATTTCGGTGGATTGTAACCGTTAATTCTGGCAGTTGCCTGACGATTGCTCCGCAAGAGGCATGAAACTCAGAGTTGCAGTAAAAGTTCAAGTAACCTAAATCTTGAGGTATAATTATCCATAGCTCTAGCCCTGCTATTGAGCACTTTTTAGTAGATGATGATCTCATTCCGGTATTTTGGTTATATATATATATATAACAAGTTAAAAGGCCTCGAGCCAACAGTGACGCCGCGCCAGAAGGATCCAAAAGGATTCACAGTCCAAACCTCGATAAATAATAGCCGAAGAGTGCCAGAGAGAATAACTGTGCGCTCCAATATGCTTCTTTGGTAATTAGAAGTTTCTCGATGTTACCTGAATTGTTTACTGTCGCCTGCAATTGTTCAATGCTTTGGAATGAGAAATCGCTTAAGTCGTGTGGTGTTTTGCTAAAATGTACCGCTACTTCACAGGTCTTTTTCTTAGCGACCATAGCAGACTTTTGGTTGCGAAATCTAACTCTAAAGTCATTTGTTGTGGAACCAATGTCACCTACAATGTAGCTTGGTATATGACCGATTGTTAGAGGCAGTTTCCGTCTAGAGGGCATGAGTTTTTCTGTCGGTAGTTGCATTTCTTGTTGTTGTTTGCGGTAGAGGTGTCGGTTGTGGCGGTGGCGTTAGTCTTTGCGTGGGAGGTGAGGATTCTTTTGTTGTGGTTGTTGATGATTTGTTTTGTATTGTCCATGCAGCTGTAACTAATTTTGATTGTGTTTCTGTTAAAAATTCTGCGGAGCTTATGATCTTTGGGAAAGTGTTTGTCAATCAGCGCGAGGAATTTATGTCTGATGTTAGTGCTGGTGTTCTTGGTGAAAGGCGGGTTGTACCAGAGGATGTTGTGGAAAGAGTACCATATAACCCCATACATTAATTATGCATTCAATTTCATTAATTATGTATGCACTCCATTGTTTTTAAGACAATGACTTATTCCCACGGGTTTAGCATATATACATTACTAATAAGTACTTACTACTTCAATAAAAGAGAAATTGATTGAAAGCGGCGTTTTCGTCTCCATTCCTTTCTCACTTTCTTCTCCCTTCTCCCCTTCGTTCCTAACTTCTCAGTTTTTTTTTTTCTTTCCTTTTTACCTTCTTGGCAGTTCTGCTGAGCCTTGAACCATCGCTCCTCAGACAACGCGTTATTATGAGACAATTATCAAACCATAGCCTTACCACTATGCTACGCAAACCAGTTAGGAGTTCCTCTCCAAAAGCTACATTTTCTTTTACCTTTCAGTAAAAAAAATTTCATAACAATATGTGCATTGATATAATGTACCAAAGGTCCCCTTTGCACTAAAGAATGCATTTCTTCTTCTCTACGATTGGCCAAATACCACATAGAAAACAAAATTTATTCATACCTCTTTCTAATAACATCAACGAAAGAAGAAGATAGAAGGGAGGAGAACAACAACTCAGAGATGGGGAGACTGAATTTTATTCGACTTTCTCGAATATTATCGGATCACGACCGGTGCATACAGTGGTGTAAGGATCACAACCTGCTTGTGACGTCGGTAAAATGTCCTCGAGCTGGGTGCAGCAATGAACTTAGCTGGACGCGACGTGCTTCATCGCGAGACGGGAACGAGTGGCGATGTTCAAAAAAGGGTTGCGATGGAATGGCTTCAATGCGCCGGAATTCACCGATGCGCACACACAGGGTATCGAAAATACATGGTGGGGAATCAAGCGAGGTTTGCCCTAAACAGGAACATCCAAAGGACTTTTCGATGGCTACCTACAAGAATATATGTGGCGTCAGCACTACGAAAACAATCCCTTTGGAAACATTATCGAACGTATCGCCCAACTTTGTGAAGTCCAGAAAGACTAGATACAAAGGTTTCTTTGCATCGCTGTATGCACCGGCCTTCACGAACAATTTTCATCACTAGGACACGAAAGGATAATGAAAGAATCAACCAAAATCACAAGAACAGGTAAGACACAACATTTATTTAAACTTTGCATTGACAAACTTCAAAGCCTGACCGTAGACTTAACGTTATTTTCCGGCCAATTTTACGCTTTCAAAGCGAAACTGAACATTCAGTTATATTTCAAAATTAAAAACCTCTGGGAAATTACTTGAGTTTTCTGTTTTGCAAAGCCAAAACGCGCCAAATTTACCCTGTTTCAAAAAAGACTTAGAAAAAGAATCCAAATTTTCAAAACAAAGACTACTAGTCTCTGCGGAGTTCTATTGTTATCGCTATTGTTTTAATTGAACAAAGACTGAATGCATAATTAATGTATGGGGTTATATGGTACTCTTGCCGTGTTTAAAGATTTCTGGTAGGCAGGAGCGGCTTGGTCGAAGGAGGTTTTGTCGGATGATAGGGATGATAAGCGTCTGTTGATGCCGGCGGGGATGCTTTTCGTGGTGGACGGTGGATGGTTGCTTTCGCGGTGGACGTATTGTGGTGTAGTATTGGGTTTGGTATATGGCTGGTAGGTGTTTTGGCCCAAGCCAAAACTACCATTACACGTAAAGACAACAGCACGACAGACACATACATCGGGCTCACTGCAAACGACTTTAAGTCGCGTTACAACAACCACACCTTATCATTCCGACACGCAAAACACCGCAACTCCACCGAACTCAGAAAACACATCTGGACACTCAAAGACAACAACATCAATTATTCCATCACCTGGCGCATCCTATCTACCCACCTACCCTACAACAGCTCAAGCAAACGATGCAACCTATGACTTAAAGAGAAATTCCTAATCATTTGCCACCCACACCTATCAACACTCAACAAGCGTAACGAACTCGTCTCTTCCTGCCGACTCAGAAACAAAGCACTCCTACGCAACAGCTGACTTGACACTTTTCACACTGCATAAACCATGTTAATTAGCAATTAGTGTAATATATAAGCGATGGTATCGCATTATTCTGCCATTTAAATCTCCTGATGAGTGGGCAACCACGAAACAGGTCTGTAGGGATGCATATGTAGTTGTTTTTTTCCGACTACCACACATTATATATATATATATATATATATATAACTAACTGCAGACAGTACTGTTTCGGCCTTCTGGGCCTCATCAGTGCAGTGCTAATGCTAGGATGGGGGAGAACCGAGACGGTCACCCCAAACGACCCAACCTTTGTGGTATCGTCTAAGCCATGCCAGAGTGCTCGAACTAGAGTAAACCAGCGAGCATGCGCAATTGCAACGGCAATGACTCATCCTAGATAGAGTGCTCAATTTGGACATGAAAGCAAAGCTTTGTATGCCAAAGAGCTATATCTAACTGCAGACAGTACTGTTTCGGCCTTCTGGGCCTCATCAGTGCAGTGCTAATGCTAGGATGGGGGAGAACCGAGACGGTCACCCCAAACGACCCAACCTTTGTGGTATCGTCTAAGCCATGCCAGAGTGCTCGAATATATATATAACTGCAGACAGTTTTTTTTTTTTTTTAAAAATATAAAAGCCTGGAGACCAGGCGGTTTTATTTCGTCAATGATATCTATTTACAATTCTAATTGATTAAAGTATTCGAATTAAATTATGAGTTACTTAAGTGTTTACAGGTCTCCATTAACTAATGACATTTTCTCTTACAGGCGGCACGAACAGCGCACGGGCTATAACAGCCCGGAGTAAGCGCCCACCTGTAAGAGCTAACAAAGTTCTATTTACAAGTTTTCTATTTATAAAGTTCTATTTACTATTTACAAAGAGTTTTGTCCCGACCATGTGGGGCGCAAACAGCGCGCGGGCCTGTAGCCCGGAGTAAGGACCCCTCATGGGCGAGGTTTAACAAGTTTTATTATATACAAAGGTTCAGGGGGGAGCAAGAGAGGGAAAGAAGACAGGTTTACCAGCATCGGCCGAACAAAATGCGTTTTTAAAAGACCAAAAATTCCTTAAGGTATCAGTGTCGCTGCTAAGAATTCTGAGTTGGACATCTTTTTTAATTAAGTCGATAATCGCGTTGGAGCTCAAAAGAGAACCTTCGAAGGTAGCTTTATTTCTGGCAAGCCAACACCAATATATGATGGTTGCCTTGAGAAAGTTAGATAAGGATATACTGGTGGTAGATTGGTCTAGGGAAAAGGGGTAATAGATAGAGGTAGGGGAGATAGAGAAGGGGGAGTCGAGTAGAACACGAAAAAGGGGAGAGAAATAGTCCCAGACTTTCACAACTCTGGGACATCCCAAGAAACAGTGTTCAATAGTTTCTGTTTTACCGCAGATCGCGCATTTGTCATTATTGATGTATCCCCAAAACTTTAGGAGATATCTTACGCGGATCATTCTATGGATCAATAGCCAAATTAGATCGTTCTTCTTGTTCTCAATTAGCTTTAGGCGAGACTTGCGCCACACCCAGGCCCAACGATTGATGGGGCGGTCCATAGCAGACGCCCAAAAACCGGAGCACCGGGGTGCAACGCAGACGGGGTCAAGCAACAAAAGATATAAATTCTTACTGGTGAGTAAATCAGGTAAGGCACCAGTTTTCTGATGCAAGGTACGGAAATTATCTAAACAAAGCCGGTAGTAATTGGAAGGAAGGAAGGAAGAGGGGCCAGAATTTGTGGGAAAAGAAAAACGGGGATCTAGAATAGTTAGCTTATGTCCTAAAAAATATCGAGCTAGGTAATGCCATTTGGATGTGCCAAAGTCATCTCTTAAACTGGAAAAAACAGAAAGGCGCAGGCTAGCGCACTTAGCTTTAAAATTAACGACGTTGAGGCCCCCAGAGGATGGGGGCGCACAACAGCGATCGCGACTTACATTTTCCATTTTTCCTTTCCAGATAAAAGGCCAAATGATCGACTTAAAGCTATCGTGCACCCAACGGGGTGGGGGGATGACTTTAGCAACGTGCCATAAACGGCTTGCGCCTAAAGTGTTTACAATTAAGGTTCTACCGATAAAAGACAGGTCTCTTTGTTTCCAAAGATTTAGAACCGAACTTAGTTTGTCTAATTTGGCCCGCCAATTGTCGTCGTCGACATTGACGAGGCCGTTTGAGAAGTAAACACCAAGCACTCTCATTTTAGTGACCCATTTAAGGCCATAGGGAGATTCAATTCTAGTTCGCCATTTTCCTAACCACATTGCTTCAGATTTGGACGTGTTCAGTTTAGCGCCAGATCCTTGTTCAAATTTTGATACGACTCGGAGAAGTGAAGAAAGAGATCTTTCGGATTTTAAGATGCAAGTAGCATCGTCAGCGTACTGGGATATTTTGTATTGAAGGCCCCCTGCTCCGGGGAGCAGGAAACCTTCAATATCTTTACAATTACGGATTTGCGTTGATAATACTTCTGAAACTAGCACATAAAGGAGAGGAGATAATGGGCATCCTTGTCTCACCCCTCTTCTTAAGTGGACAGGGGGGGACAGGGAGCCATTAACAATGATTCTAGAGAAGGCTTTAGAATAAAATAGTTCGACCCACCCACAAAAGGAGGGGCCGAAACCAAATTTACGCAATACTCTCATCATGAATTCGTGGTCAACTCGGTCAAAAGCTTTTTCTTGATCTAAGGAAATGAGAATACCTGGTTCATTAGTTTTGTCAATCATGTCAAGGGCATCACGAAGTAAGGCCAAATTTGAGAAGATAGTGCGGCCGACCACGCCGCACGTTTGGTCTGAATGCACGATGGAGTTCATGACTTTTTTCAATCGTTCAGTGATGATTTTAGATGCTAACTTGTAGTCAGTGTTTAACAAGGAAATTGGGCGCCAATTTTTTGCGAGGCGTCGATCATCTTTTTTGTGGATGAGTCGTAGGAGGCCCTCGTACTGGCTATCCGCGAGGGAGCCAGCAAGAAAGGCCTCGTTCAAAACAGAAAGGAGAGATTCGCTCAAATCGTTCCAAAAACACGAGTAAAATTCTGTTGGGAGACCATCAGAACCGGGTGACTTGCCGGTCTGAAGGCCTTCCAATGCAGTAAGTAATTCTTTATTAGAAAAAGGGCCTTCACATAGATTGCGCTCATAATCAGTCAGTGAAAATTCGAGGTCGTCAATTATTTCAGTTTGAATTCGCATATCAAGAGGATCTTTGGTGAATAAATTCTTGTAGAAATTGGTTAAAATTCTTTCAAGATCATTTTGAGAATTTCTGAGAACACCGTTCTCGTCAAAAAAAGATTCAAAACTATTCATGTCAGCTCGTTTTTTCTCCAGACGGAAGAAATAGCGTGTTGGTTTCTCGCCTTCTTCGAACCATTGTGCTCGGGAGCGGACTTTAGCTCCTTCGGCTTCTTTCGAGATTAGAGAGGACAATTGGCTTTCCAAATCGCTAATTACACCTGGGTTATTTAAGCGATTAGAATGTAAAGCGTTTTTAGCATGGGTTAATTGCTTAGTAATTAGGATTCTTTTGGCATTTGCTATTCTCTGTTTACGGATACAGTGTGAAATACTTGTTTTGCGGATTTCAATTTTTAGAGCATCCCACCATTCGCGAAGGGAGGCGAATTCGGGAATTTTAAGCTTAAAGTTATTAATCGATTTTGACATAATGTTTTTAAATTCTACATCTGAGAGTAAAGAGCTGTTGAACTTCCAAATTCCAGGACCGTGATTAGAAGGGTTAGTCGTTAGTTCAATTTTTACAAAGTCATGATCGGATAGGTCGTATACGCATGGAAGAATATTACATTTCGTTACTAGGGTTAAGCCTTTAGCGACGAGAAAGCGGTCAATTCTAGATGCCTGAGTATGGTCTTTGTTAGACCAGGTGAAAGTTACTTTGCGCGGGTTGTTTTTGCGCCAAATGTCTGTAAGTGAGAAGTCAGCACAAAGGGATCGGAGAAGTTTTTGATCAGACAATAGGATGGCGGAACAATTTAATTTATCTAGGACATTGTCTACACAATTAAAGTCTCCCCCGATCACTAGATCCCCTTGGGGGAGAAAGTAATTGTGCAGACAAGAGAAAAAACTTTTACGATCCGAAATAGTATTGGGAGAGTAAATGTTTACTAAATTTAGTTTAGAATTATAGTAGTCAATGAGTAAGCTCAATATTCTTCCTTCGGAATCGGTCAAAAAACGGATAATTTTGCCTGGGAAGTTTAGAGAAAAGAGGATGGCAACACCGGCAGACCTGCCAGTCCCGAAGGACCACAGAAATTTGCCGCGCCAGAGTATTTCGAATTCCTCCGCTTGTTTTTTGCATGAGACATGCGTTTCTTGTAAAAGGATTATGTCACAGTTTGAATAATTTAATTCTTGAATAATTTTTCGACTTTTACTGGAGGACCCGAGTCCTCGCACATTTAGAGAAATTATTTTAAGCTTACTCATTGAATATAAATAAAAAATTAATGTCTGTACCGCCTTCTCCTAGGTTTAACTCTCTCCCATCCATCATCATCAGTTTCGGAGCCAGAGTAGTCACGGCGGGAAGATCTATCGCGGTCATCGCGGCCGCGATAATAATCTCGATCGTTTCTATCTCTCTCTCTTCTGTCGTCTCTCCGGTCATCTCTTCGTTCTTCTCGATCGTCCCTCCCTCGCTCGTCTCTTCGTTCTCTTGGTCGTTCTCTTCTACCTTCGTCGCGTTGTTGTTCTCGTTGTTTCTCTTGATCTTGTTGTTTCTGTTGTTCTTGCTGTTTCTGCTTTTCTAGTAATTTCTGTTGTTCTTCTTGTTGTCGCTGTTGTTCTCTCTGTTGTTGTAGTTTTTTCTGCCTTTCTTCTCTTTCCTTGGCGCGCTGGGCTCGCTCTTGTTTCTTTTCCTCTTCAGTTTTAGGTGGCGTTGGCTCACTGTCGACGTTCGCGCTGAAGAGCAGGAAGGGGCATTGAGGCATGGAATGGTTGTCCGCTAAACAAACGGAACATCTTGGCGAGTCTTTACATTCTTGAGCTCGATGCCCAGGGCATTCACAATTAAAACAACGGACTGCAGAGCAGTCTTTGGCCATGTGGTCAGTAGCTCCACAATTCCGGCAAGCTTTTGGCTGATTTGGGTACCATATTTTAATAGGTTCACCAGCTATGTTGATGTTGGCAGGGATGGTTCGATGTAGCGCCATTCGAGCCGTTCTTACTCCATTCTCGATATGTTGTGCAATTTTGTCGCGCCGAAATGAAAGGACACGACCGTAGTGGCTGAGTCGGCCAATCACGGCAGTGTCGGGTAGTTCAGCGGGGGCTTCATGGATCTTGACGAGGACCAAACGATTTTCGCAGTCGCCCAAGAACACTTTGAGACCGGCAATCACGACAAAAGGTGTTTCAAGAGCGGCTTCTTTAGCTGCACGGCTCTTAAAAGTTACGATCCAAGATCTATTGGACGCCTTTCTCTGGATTCCGGTGATAGCGTCAATATCGATTTCTGCCGCGTCAAAAGCTTCGAGAATTATTTGCGATGTGACGATTGTATCAACGCTAAAATAGATAGAGCGATCCTTCGTGATTTTACTTTGACTAGGAGCATTCAAAAAAGGCACGGCCTTAAATTTCACACCCTTATTTTCCAGATTTTTCAGTACCTCAGGGATTTCGATTTCCACGTCTGCGTCCCAGGACTGTGAACCTTCTACCACGCTTGCGTCTACGACGTCTCCTGGATTCGCTGTCGAGTTATCGGTAGTAAACTGGCTGATATTTTCACTTTCCTGGCTGTCCATGTTGACCAATTGCTGCAAAAGCAAGAAAAATAAACTTTTCATAAGCCTTTTAACTCAAGAGGCCGAGAAGCTTTTTACTTTTTCGGCCTTCTGGGCCTCATCAGTGCAGTTTTTTTTTTATGTTTAAGGTGGACGGCCGGGCCCCCGATGAAGGGCGTGTGCAATGCCCGCCGACCAACAGGACTAATCCCACCCATGGCTTGCGTGCAATGCCTTAGGGTTAGGGTTCACCAGAAACGAGGGTCACCAGACACCAAACTCGCTGGGGAATCGAACCCCACCTCAACAAAAATTAACACACTCACACCAAAAATTGAACACACACACTCGATAACTTAAAAAACTTAAACTACTTTTTAGTTTTCATTTTTAGGTTTTAAATTTTTAAACTAATATTAAACTATTTCTTCGGAGTGTACTTTAGCACATGTCTAGGAGGACCATTTTGCGGGTTGAGAACAAACGCAATTGAACCAGGAGGAACTTGAAGGTGTGATGTTAACCGTAGGAGGTCTACTCTATCACCTGAAAGGCCAGGAGGTGTGGATAGCAATTCGAGAATTTCACTTCTGGACTTGGAAGAAATGACCGACGTAACGGAGGGTGGCGCGGTTATCTTATTAGCGACTGGTACGGAAATCGACTGGGTTGTATCCGTTGTAGCAGGCTTCTTTACAGTTCCTTTTGGAAACCGGAGAAGTCTGGGGAGCAGCGCGTTTACGGGAGACATTGTCTGATGGTACTTGGTCAACCGATGTGCAGGTTGGAAAACGGTCCTCGCTGGCCTCAAGGTTATAATTGCACTCTTCAGACTCAGCAACAACGTCATTAGGGACGGGAGCAATTGTCTCAGCTGTCACATCATTTTCTTGAGCTACAGACGAGGGTATGTCCATCTCTACTGATGTGTCTACGGCAGGTTGAGCACCCACGGTCGCCTGACAGTTCCTAGCTAGATGTCCACCTTGACGGCATCGGAAGCATTTGCCCCTAAGGGGACACTCCGCCGACTTATGACCAACTTTATGACAAGTAGTACACTGGAGGGGTTGCCCCCTATACCAAATTTTACAGCGGACGCCACGGATAGAAATAAACGGTGAAATGACATTCCTAATAACCATTTGGACAATGCGTGACCCGGTGGACACTGAAGGCCTTCCGGGCCAAACCTGATTGCGAACAGATTTGACCGTACCGTATGCGGACAAAGCTGTGCTGATGGCGTCGTTTGATCCCTCAAAGGGAAACCAAGAGACTACAACAGTAGTAAGCTGGGGAGGAGGAGGAGGGGGTTTAACCACCCTACACTCTACATCGCTCAACTTGATGACACCTAGCTCCTCAAAAAATAACTTAGCAGCATCGCCGTTCTCAGCAAAAGTGACTCTCGCAACACGGCCAGGACAGGCCTGCACCGCAGCCACCCGATGGTCAGACTCACGGTCAAAAAAACCAAGCAACAAACCAACCGCTTCCGAGAAAAGTACCTCCTCAGGGAGCCCCTGACAGTCAACGTCGATGGTCCTATTAAAGGACACGACCATGCTGAAACTCGGACCCAACCCAAAGACAAGTCAGAGGGATGGGTGACCGAAACAGAGAAAAAGCAAAAAGGAAAGCAAGTTCAGGTCGACCGAGAAATCCAAAAAAAGGGATGGGCGACCAAAACGGAACCAAAGAAAACAACCACTGCCAGGGAGGAAAAAGTCGCAAGTTTTCCCTCCCGGCAGGTACTCACTTATCCAACTCAGACCTCGAAAAACACCAGAACCAACTTCAAACTACAAGAGTATGAAGCAACACTTACCATGCGAGACCTGGGCCTCATCAGTGCAGTTTTTTTTTTTTGTTTTTCAGGCGCCCCCGGCCACGGACCCTTTAGTGCAATGGTCAGTGCTGCAACGGCCGGACGACATATATACTTAACGGAACCGGAGTGCAATGGTTCCGCCGAGTAACGCCTGAAGGAGGGTACACCAGTACGCCAAAATCGCCCAGGAATCGAACCTGGCCCCCCGGAAGCGCTCCCCGCCTAACGGGGCACCTGAACAGTCGGGGCGTGCAAGGACTGCTGTTGGGTAACGAGTCCCATAATGCCTCATCAGTGCAGTGCTAATGCTAGGATGGGGGAGAACCGAGATGGTCACCCCAAACGACCCAACCTTTGTGGTATCGTCTAAGCCATGCCAGAGTGCTCAAACTAGAGTAAACCAGCGAGCATGCGCAATTGCAACGGCAATGACTCATCCTAGATAGAGTGCTCAATTTGGACATGAAAGCAAAGCTTTGTATGCCAAAGAGCTATATCTAACTGCAGACAGTACTGTTTCGGCCTTCTGGGCCTCATCAGTGCAGTGCTAATGCTAGGATGGGGGAGAACCGAGACGGTCACCCCAATCTATATATATATATATAAAGTGTGACTTGATTTTCGTAGAACAGTGCTCAATACATAGAAGTAGAGCGAAGTATATATTGTGGGAGGAAAAAGGCAAGTAAACTACAAGTTCATCCCTACAAGCCTGTTTCGTGGTCGCCCACTCATCAGGGGATATAATTTGCATGATGTAACTAGTCTAATTTATGCAGCGCGAAATTGACAGTTTAGTTGTTGCGTAGGAGGGCTTTGCTTCTGTGGCGGCATGAAGACACGAGTTCATTACGTTTGTTTAGTGTTGATAGTTCGGGCCGGCAGATGATTAGGAATTTTTCTTTGAGGCAGAGGTTACATCTTTTAGTTGAGCTGTTAGACGGTGAGTGCGATGAGAGAATGCGCCAGGAAATAAAGTGATCGATGTTGTTGTCTTTGAGGGTCCAGATGTGCTTGCTGAGTTCGGTAGAGTTTCTGTGTTTAGCGTGGCGCAATGATGCGGTGTGGTTTCTGTATCTTGTTTTGAAGTCATTCTCTGTGAGTCCGATGTACGTTTCCGTCGTGTTGTTGTCTTTGCGTGTAACGGAGGCTTGGTAGATTACTGATGGTTGCAGGCAGTTTCCGTCGAGCGGGCATGTGTTCTTTTGTCGGCAGTTGCTTGTCTTGTTGTTATCAATGGTAATGGCGGTGGCGGCGGTGTCATCAGACTGTATAGATGCTGTTAGGATGCGTTTGTTATGGTTGTCGATTATCTGTTTCGTGTTGTTCATGCAGCTGTAACTGATTTTGATGGTGTTTCGGTTAAAGATTTTTCTGAGCTTGTGATCTTTGGGAAAGTGCTTGTCTACTAGGGCGAGGAATTTGTGTCCGATGTTGAACACCAGCTTGCCTGGGTCGCGTGGACAAGTTTCAGTTGGCAAGACATGTTGGGTGGCGGTAATATAATTCATTCCACTCACTCGACTTCATTGGTGCGTAAATGTAGGAATAACGGGGGACCAGCTTGCTCCCATATTTAATTTTTTTCCAGATTGTTTAAGATATGGTCATTTCTTATGCCATGACACTAAGCGAAATACGTAAAGCTGATCCTAAAGTTATACCAAAGAATCATTTCATATATTCCAAACCTAACGTTTTCATTCCCTAAAAAAGGAACGCGTGATGTAAATATGCTAATCTCATTTGGCAACCAGGTACTGAGCTAGCTGGACAACGAGTCTTTAACTACAATTGGCGAGTTTTCACGTTTGACGGTTTGTGATGCACAGTTATGTTTCAGGTTTCAGTTGATTTGAAGCTTTAACATCTCAGGGGTGGTTCGATGATATGTGAACGCTGTATAACTTCTTTTATGTGGTTTCTTTTCAGGATATGGCACACTCTCCTCGAGTGGTAATTTGTCCAATGTGCCAAGGCAGGTAGATGTCCCGATTGTTAGTCAAAATGGATGTGAAAGAGCTTATGGATCGCAGATCCAAGACTCCATGGTCTGCGCTGGACTCGATAAAAGAGGTAAGGATTCGTGCCAGGGAGATTTTGGAGGGCCACTGGTTTGTCCAGATGGAGGAAAGTTCTTCTTAAAGGGTGTGGTTTCGTGGGGATCTGGTTGTGCCACTCCAGGAAGTATGGTGTTTACGCCAGGGTCCGTTACTTACGGCAATAGATTGACGAACAGATGAAAAACAATTAGACAAAGTCTCATGCACAATGAAAGTCCTTCCGAAAGACCAGAACTGCGTGTTTGTTCGTGTATTCATTGAGTATACTACAATTTAGTTTGGTAATTTGGCAATTTATGCGATGATGAAAATAAGAAAATCTAAAAAATTACGCCTTTACGGATTTATGGCCCAAGCACGAAGGGTATTGGCCAAAACTTGAGCGGCAAAAACGAGGTTCCTGATGATGCGGATCGAGAAATCAAGTCTTGTTTTCTCGGGTTAGTGGGATTTTTTATTTTACTCCTTGGTCCAATTAGAGAGGAAAGATTTTAATTCAAACAAACCTTTGAATTTAGCGGTCTGTATAGTAGATTATTGCTTGTTAATCTGAGCAATCATAATAGGTGCAGTCACAGAGAGATAAGCGCGGTTTGAATGTTTTTATGGTTTTATCGAGCGAAAATAGAAATTGTTATATGATTCAAGGTCAACCTGTGCGTAAAAAGTCTGGTATACTTAACCCTTTTTTAATTCAGTATTTGCATGTTCCGTGAACTCAACTTAAAAAAGGATGTGTAACTCTCTTGATATGTTTATTTGGAATGACTCTGTTGAGAGTATCTGATCATTGTAAATTGGACAAAAATATATACACATGGAATTGCAAATTAAACACATGTATAATGTAGTTCGGAAAAAAAGAATAGTTAATCACATACCAGCCGTAGATGTACCAATATATAAAATATTCGTTCTTAAGGGCCTCAGGATTGGTATGGCCAGCCAGCTCAAGCATTTTAATTCTCGTTGATTGCTCAGTTGTCTTTCTAGAAACTTGAGGCTGCATCTAGGTGGTTTGCACGTTACGTCATTGCCACCATGTTGGTGGACGTAAACAACAGATATCTCACTAGCTCCTTTTGTTCGTCCACCAGCATTTGTTCCTTTCATTATTGTTACCGGTGTCTATAGAGATTGGTTGCAAATCACCTATTGTTTAGGTCAGGAGAATGTGGCTATAAGACAAAACATGATTGTGGTGTTTTCAGTCCACACATATAATCAATACCTTAGCTTGTAATTGTCTAACAATGTTGCGCTTATTGTGCTAATGATAATCTAAGGTACCGGTGTATTTAAGATCATAGGAGATATTATTTTAAATCCTAAAATAATTATTTTCAGGCAGATTAAGGAGGAAATTAAAGGAAAATGTTGCATGAAAAGAAACACATTGCAATTAAATAAAGAAATTAAGCATAGGATCTTTATGTATAGACTTCTGAGTACAGCTATACTAGGAATTCATCACGTAATTAACTAGAAATAGAAACCATCCAACCCAACGAGTGGAAAGATTTCCGCATAGTCCCAGACTATTGTTAAGTAAAGTTGTGGTCCCTAAGGCAATCCATTTTTTTTCCTCCACTGTTTTCCGCATGAGCTACATGTATAATGAGGCATGGGCATGGGATTATTGTCCCATTCGACTGTGAAACAAAGCCGTCGTCCCAAAGGCAAACTATTTTATTCGTCATTGTTTTCTTTATTCAAGAACTGTTTGCATAATGAAGTATGGGGATGTGCAGACAACGCACCCAACTAGTTTTACATTGATATTTTGTCGAATATAGTTTATGAATCTTTACATATGAAACAATAAGCGAAGAACATGAAAAACAAGACATCATCACAATCTTATGAAAAGAAATGTTTTAACCGCAATGAAAGGTTTTCCAATTGCACGTTACCATTTCAGAAAAAAATAATTCTGATACTCAACTATCATAATAAAGGAAGTGACCATTGTTTTCCCACACTTTTTATCGTTCAAAATCTGCTTATCTTTCTTCCCGTACGCACACGACATTGTTCACAAGATTAACTATGAGTCAAAATCTATCAATGACAACTTTTCATTGACCATTACGCTAGTAGGAGTCTTCAAGACTTTGAACGAAGGGTAAACATGCAGCCTTAATAAAATAATTTTTACTGGATTACGTCACATGTGCACTCGAGTAGCCCAATTCCGAATTACCTATAGCCTCTTTTTCAAAGCGAGTCCTGGGGCTCATCCTTTGATATGATAATAAGTTACCATTCACATCCAAAACAAACTCATTTTCACAAGAATGGTTGAGCACCAGGCCTCGTTATGAAAAAGAGGTCAAAGGTAATTCGAAAATGGCCTATTCCATTTGAACTTATTTGTGACAGTTCTGTGTTTCAAAATAAATGCACGAATCCCCTCCGCAGTTCCAAGTGCCACCAAACTGTTTCTCTGAGAGACAGTAATCTGCCTTCCGTAGTCAGCGGTTTGAATTTAATCAGCGCACGGACAGACTTACGACCATCATGTGAAAACGTTTTTTTTAATTCAGTGCCCCGTTATTTAAACCGAAGCAATGCAATGCTTGCATTATGAATCATTCACGAAAGTTGTGTGGCCTATCAGTTCAATCAAGCTGGTTATTAAATACAGAAACGCCTCTGCAGACCCTAAAAAGATAGGAAACCTCTGAGTCATTGTAGGTAAAGTGAACACATATACTAAATGCAACTGACGAATAATCTTTGCTTCAAAAAGATTTATCGTCAAGTACAACAGATGACGTAGAATCAGTTCTAGAAATATGTAGGAGTTTCTGATTTTGTGAACCTTGAAATTGTACAGAGCGGGTGATGGCATACGTTTCATAAGTCACGTTTAAAAAAGTTCAAACCTAGAGGTTAAATTCGTAAATTGGAAATTACTTCCCTTTCAGAGTGATTTAGATCAAGGTAATTAGGTAATATCAACTAAGTTGAAATTGTAAATTGGCCACCGTAAAGAGTTAAAAAGCTGACGTTTCGAACGTTAGCCCTTCGTCAGAGCGAATGACGAAGGGCTAACGTTCGAAACGTTAGCTTTTTAACTCGTTACGGTGCCCAATTTACAATTTCAACTTAGTTGATATTACCAAATTACCTTGTTACCTCCACCGACACAGCACCACAGTATCTTTAGAAACTTAACCCCTGGATTTAAAGTGCCTTTGAAGTAAAAATTTTTTTTGCCCTGTTTGTTTGCTTATGTCTTGATGAACACAGCTAAGCGATTTTGATCGACCAAAAGCACTTTCTTGTATTATTTTTTAAACCTCAAAGTTTGGATTTCGCAATCTGAAATAGGTCCATTTTGCGCGCGGTCAAATCTCTCATCTTACACAGGAAGTGACGTAGTTGGTGGTTCTGAAGACGACAGTTTCATGGCGGAAAAGAGGGCAAAGAAGGGAGCTAAGAATTATTGCGCGGCCGGTGGCCCCAATAAAGTGAATTGCTCCAACAAAACCGGAACAGCTGAAATTTTCATGCATTACTTTCCCAAGGAGGAAAGTTTGCGGCAGAAATGGACGCGCTTTGTCCGGATAAATCGGAAAGATTTCGTGCCGAAGAAGTCGTCATGCCTGTGTTCCGCTCACTTTGAAGATAGTTGTTTCGAACATAAGCCGGTTTCTTCAACTGGAGAAGCTATTCAGTTGAAAAAAACGGCTGATAAAAGGTTCAGTACCAACAAGGACTGATGTTGTGCCCTATACGTTTCCTTTGACTGACCGAAAGCGGCGAAGAGTAAGTGAAGTTTATTTACTCTGTGCTAATTTCATAGCACGTGGCTTTGTTTTGTAGAGTAGACATCTATATTTATACAGGATAGCCCCTTCAGTGTAGGAAACACTGGTATCAACGGGGTCCTGTTACCCATCCACCCTACCCAAGTGGAGGACATCCATTACACAGGTTGTCGAAACGTCAGTCACTGCCACCGACAACAGTCCTTCTCAGGACTACACTCACCCGGACGATCAGACTACACCTTCACATGTTACCCCCGGGTTCAAACCATTTACTGCATCCATTACACAGTAATCTCGTGCATGGAAAATTAACATCTCTTGCCCCTAACCCTGCAGGAGATGAGACCTCCATTTATTCGTCCCTAACCGAGAAGACTAGAATATCTAACCATTTCTTGATGTTATAGAAAGGTAGCATATTCTTCTCAATTATTTTAAGACCCTGAGTGTTGGTCCGGCCGGGACTCGAACCCTCGACCTCCCGCACAACAGTCCAGCACTCTATTCATTGAGCTAACCGGGAGGCGGATATGTATTCATATCATTGCCTGAAGGAAAGTTTTGCCGTTTTTGATTTGGAAAATAAGTAATATATTTTTGTATCACTTTAGAAAGGTGCGAAGAATCGAAATTCATCGCTTCAAGCTGACTCAACGAAGTATTCAGCAAGCTAATAAAAGAAAAAAAACTCACCATTCGTTCAAAGGTACTTCTCTTTCCAATCTAGACCTTAATACTACTGGAGAAAGACCATCCTGGTCTTCTTCAGCGTCCTCCTCTTCATCACTCGTGTGAGCTGGCGGTTCGTCGGCGTAAGGTTGGACTTGTTCAAGTACCTCCATTTCTTTCGATGAATCGCTGCTAAGCTGGTCATCGCTTGAAATCATAGATGCCGAAGATGATATCTGATCGTCACTATCAGACACACCTGCGTTTAAGCCCAGGAAATCGAAGCAAATAGAACTTTGACGGAAATATTTTCAATCTAAAGCACACAAAATCATGTGTAAACAAAGCGCCAGAACCACCAACTAGGTCATCAGAGCCAAACTCGTTCCTAGTTTCCGGAGACAGCGATAACGTCTAAATTAGGGACTTCGAGCCACCAAAAAGCCGATTAAAATTTCTTTTCTTGAAATTTCTTTTGTCATTCCTTAATAAGGACATAATAAGCTACAAAATTATGCAAAAAATTTACTTCATAGGCACTTTAAATCAAGTTAGAATTAGTAATTACAGCAATTTTCTACGATTCAAGTTTTTCTGTTTTTTGTTCTGTTTTTATTCTTACATCATTGTTTAGCAAGTAAATGGTTTTGTCTCAGAAGTTATGATAAATTGTATTTAGCAATGAGCCTTTTCCAGGAACAATGCTCGGAACAAATGGAATTATATCACTAAGCTATGTCCATAAGCTCAAATGACTGGATGAATTATTTCAGCACATTCAAATGTAAATGTCTTCACCAGAGTCCATGAAAAAAAAAAAATAATACCTATATAAAGTTCGAACTCAAAAAGGTTGACGCATGTTAACTGCGTACGAGTTCGAGTCAAACTGTACCTAGAGTTTGATCAATGTAGCATCTGGTATAACGATATATTACTTTTGACTAACCATTGCGATCCCTTGAAAACTTATTATAACCTGTGTTCTCTAAATCTTCTTAAAACGTTTCATCCCCACACTGATTCCTATCCATTTCATGATGTATGAATGAAAGTTCATCGCGGATTAGATGTCCCTGATTTTATCAAATTGACACGAATCAGCGGAGGAAATCTTTACCCGTCCCCGTTCAAAACGTTTTCAGATTATATATATATATATATATATATATATATTGCAAGATGTGTTTGGAAGAAAAACGTGTTGGGCGCGTATAAGTGGATTTCGACCACTTCTTTTCGACCATTACTGAATTTATATAGTTTAGTTCCACTGTTTTGATTCAAGTTAATCTTAGGCTTGTGAGGATGCTTATATTTCAAATTTCGAATTACGTCAAAGGACTCGTTGTTTTGGGGGTCTCATTGAAGGACGCTTAAGACCGATTTCTATGCTTGAAACAGTTCAGGTAATCTGTACACGAAAGAATTCAAGAAAACCTTCAATTCGTCAGATTCAAGCCGTATTGTTTGACAGATAACACTTTAACAATTGCTCATAAAACCGTCGATCGGATGCCTGTTTTATTTTGTATTTATTTGGAGTAGGCATGTTTTCTTTAATAAAAACCAGCCATGAGTCAACTACCCTGAAGTTTTTGTGATATGAAGGTTTCCCTTTATACAAAAAGAAAACAAAATATAGTGAAAACACGACCAACTTCTAAAACCTAAAATCCTCAATCAATAAAAATTTTGATAAAAGCGCATGTACTCAATATTAACAAGGGAAAACTGACGATAAACATCTTTTAAAGGAAAATGAAAAGAAGTACATAGCTGTCAACGACAATTCAATTATTCTAGAGTCTAGAAGCCAAATAATCCTTAAAAGCGTCGAGTAATTCATAACCTCGAGGTCAAGATAATTTTTTATTTAATCTTCTGTTTCAGTCTGGGCGTTAAGAACAAAAATTTAGATTAAGGTTTGGACTCTGGCAATGGCAAATGAAAGTCAGATATTTTTCCGACGTAACCCTAGTCAGTAATGCTTGCAGAATTTTTTTCAGGTTCGGTCAAAAAAACCGCACGAAATAAAAAGACTCAGTAGAAGGTTGGTCTTGAGATGTGTGAGAATAAAACAGTTCTTTCGTCTCAGGATCTAGATAGTAGAGCGACTAAATTAAGTCGTTTGTATATGAAGGAACTTTTGATATGTATTGATCAGTATCGTAAATTACACGATATTTTCACGAAAGCTCAAAGTACAAAGAAGATTCAGTTGCACTCGAGCTGTAGTTATCTTTTTAGCTAGTACAACTGTTATGAAAACAACTGCCTTTTCAGAATAATTTTCTTCCGGATTGTATGGGGGAGTAATTGAAGTTAAGTGAGTTTAGCTTGAACATATATCATTTTGGATCCATGAAGTGCGTTGTCAATTGAATCAAAACGAAACGAGAGTATTTCATGGGTTTCGACTCACAAAAGAAACGTAAACTTGCCAGCAGTGGTTAAAATCAGCAACAACTAACACAGATGATTAAATTTCTAAAATCAGCTCTTCGATAGGAAGCTAGATACCCACACAGTGTGAATGGTTTTCTCCCAAATCATTTCCCTCTTGCCACGTGTCTTTTGGACATATAAACGTAGCTTTTACTAATCTTCACTCCTCCACCCATGCTTAAACATGCTTTCCAGCGATACGCTCAGGCGTCGTTTTTGCGGTCTCTTTGAATAGAAGATCCTAATCATCTGAGGACATGCTCGACTTGCAGATGTCCTTCTGAGTGCCTCACGCCTCCGGTCTTTGTGGGAAAGCGTTTATACGAAGGCATTCTAGAATTCATCACAGCGTCGTTTACACGTGGAGTCGAACTAGATTGAAAATCCTTTCCGAGTAGCGATCGAGCCGGGAATCAAACCCTTGAGAGATGATGAAAACCACGACATTACTTCTACTTACGGTTGCTGCTCTGATCTCTGACTTGACTAATGCCGACCGCATTAAAGAAATCTCCGAAAAAGAGGGTAAAACTCGAATTTCTATGTACTTCTATTTCTATGCACTTTGTTCGTCTTATATGATCAAAATCGATCGAAATTGAAGCCTGTAAGACGGTCTTTCAACTCTGTTTTTAAAGAAATACTTATTAAAAAACCAAGAGGTGAACACCTGAATTTCGAGATAAAATGCTTCTTTTTTCCCATACATGGAAGCAGACTTTAGATAATAAAAGAGGGCTTTTAACTCATAGCTTTTTTCATGTTGCTTCTCGGGACCCACATATCACGCACATATTGAAGAAATTATTTTAAGATTGAACACTACTTTTTCTTATAGTTTCATTGCTCTGAGACCCTCTAATGTATTGAGACATTCCTTACAGCTAACTTAGCAAAGAAATTATAAATAGCAAAAAGTTACAAAATCTGTGTTATAATTTCTGTGCGTTTAAAATAATGTTCGTTGGTTCAGTCAAGCAGTCAAACATTTTGAAACAGAAATCAAAATTTATGGAGTACCCACTTCGCCTTTTTAATTGGTGTCAGATTATCGTGCTCTTTAAAATTAGAAGCTTTTACTGAGAAATCTGTGCCATTAACAAAGTCACATGCCCAAATTTCATTTTGGTATTTGATTTCCAGGAGGAGTATCGCGCAAGGAGCATCGCAGTTTATTTGATGTTTGTTATCATCATTTAATCTTTCTTTTTTATCACTGAATTTACAGAGAGGGGATATTACTGGATAGTCTCAGCTTGGGGACCGGTAGGTTTCCAAACATCGAGAATAAATAAATTCATTTAGTAAAAGGGATAAAACTAACTACTTATATCACTGTCGTGGAATTTCAATTTAGGAAAAAGGGAAAGCTGAAAAGGTTGTTAAGGTAAATAACTAACTTGAAGTAGGGTTCATGATCATCAATGACTAAACGCTCGAGTGAAACGTCCAACTACAAAATGGAGGATTATATCAGACCATGGCACCGTGGGAAAAAGGGGAGAGGGGGTGGGGGTGACAGTGGTTATTGCTGTGGACTCCTGACTAATCGAGAGCTTCAGTTGCCTTGTCTAGCTTATTGCGTTCTGTTTTTATGGGAGACATGTTACTCTCACAATGTCCTTCTCTATTCTGGAGTACGATTGGTTAGCCACAATTTAGAGGGGAAATTTAAAGAAATGGAAAAGAAAAAGTGGTCAACTAAATCTTTCACTTTCTTCCATCGAATCAAGATTTATTGATTTATTCATTCAATCACATGATAAACGCACACGAGCTTACTTTAACTTGATATTGGCGTGCATGGCATACATATAGGTCAAGCGGAAGATAAAATGGGCTGCTAATTATACTCTAAAATAATTCATGCACAGCCAAAGATCGAATGTATTTCAGTGCGCATTACTAACTACAATAAATCATTATTCTTCAATGCAGATTAATGGTGCACTTCACTCTCAAAATGTTTATCTCTACCAAGGGGATACCAGTGGGTAACCGCGACATGAATGGTTAATCTGATGTTTTTCTTTCTGAAACGAAAACTGTCTTATTCTTCTATCGAACCAAAAGGGCAAATTTAAGAGTTTATACATGTATTATTAACTACGAAATCATTGTTTTTCCACAGTGCATTTGTCAAAAAATATGAAAACTGGATACCAATACAGAGACGTTAAATGCACAAGGAAACCTTGTCACTTCATTCGAGCTCCGCGGTTCAAGAAGGTTTGTCAGTGTTAAATCACAAAGAAACACTGAATGGTTACGATTATATTTCAAAATAGACTTGAATGTTACTTTTTTGAATTTCTATAGCGGAAGATACCATCCCTTCCCTACACCGTACTTGTGGAAAAACATTCAGAAGGACACAGAAACCAGCACCAAAAGTATAGTGTCTACATATATGATAAATATATTTCCATGCTGAAAGCCCACTCTCTGACAACTAAGAAAATAACCTTGACTGCCTATGTTTTCCCACACACTATCCTTACTTAAACATGAAAAAAGGAAAAAAGAACCGCTTTAGCTCTGCTTTTAGGCTTAACTAACTTCTGATATCATTACTGTTGTATAAAGTAAACCATTTTCTAAATGGAAATCAATTAACAAAAACAACTATTCAAAGATTTAAGAAGTAAAATCAATAAAAGCTAGAATAAGATCCAATATAGATAAACTAAAGAAAGAAAACCTATGTACTATACTCGCTAGGACAACGAAGCTTAATTTCATATACAACCGACGTTGAAATTATTTTCCTTACTTTATAAGCGTGCTATTGCAAGTTACCATAAACCTGCTAAAGTAGTGCCCGATACACCTCGACGCGCATATCCTGCGAGCTCATGAGATTTGCTGTTCCGTACGTGTTCCTCGTGGAAATGACTCCTGCTGCTACTTTGCTCTTCGCTTCTGCTTCTTGATCTGTCGCTTGTGTTCGGTGCTCGTTTTATAATTTACATTAGATCTGCAATTTCTGGTAGCTCGCAGTCGACCAATGTGTTATAGATTTCTCCAACACTCAGGTGGCGATGCTCCCACACAGTCCTGAGGACAACGTCAGAAGGGTTTACAACTGTATTGTCTAGAAAGCGAATCTCGATTTGAGAGAAACCCAGCCTTCCTGCCAACAGTTTCCATTCGTTCCCACCTACAGAGAACAACATATCATATTGTTTTACAAACTGAAAAACAGACTGCGACCTTAAACCAAACTTTGTTTTAACTGTGCTGCTAATTGGTGCAAATTGCTGGGGAAATGATCCGCAAACGCATCTGCAAAATCGAAACCTGTAAGGGCCTAAATTTTTCCAGGCTTCTTCTGAGAGTCGAGGGCGATAACCCATGAAATCGACTAAAAAGTGACGACTGGTTTATAAATAAATGGGTGTAAAGACGCCAACTCTATTCCTTACCCGAGAGGCTGAAAGTCAACTCTTTGTATTGTTCAAATGGCATGCAACCAACTGACATATCCTCATTCAACAACGGCCCTGTAGACACAAACAAACAGAAAAGAAAAAGATGGATATAGCGAAACATGTTTTAGAAAACTTAAAACCAAAACATTACTTAGTGCAGATCAAAAGGGGCATGAATAACGAATGCAACAACTCGATAAAATCAAGTACGCGTTGACATTATTTTAATGCTGCATGGAGAGGAAGCTTGCGAGAGTACTTCTTCAAATCTTACAAACCTATACCCCCATCCCCTTGAGAAAAAAATCTCATCTTCCCTTCACTCACCAGTAGTACCAGCAGATGTGATCTTACGTAAGTGCCTCACTAAGTCATCCCTTTTCTCAGATTTCGCTCTTAGGACAAGGCCACGAATCATATTTTTCGTCTCAGGCTCTGGACTGGTCAGAGATGCTGGTTCCAACTGCAGAGCTTCTTGAAACTGAATCACAATATCCTTAACGTCACGTGCTGAGTGGAGTGGAATGGACTGAATGGATTTTTTGACACTCTCTGGCAGCGCAAGTTCTTTCCGTTTCGCTCCTTGAAAATGATATAGTATTTATTGAAATAGTAAAGAGCCACACTGAAGTGCAAGAAGACAGACTCACGATGACGGAAAGCAATTTGTTAACGCACAACATCTTGAACTGGTTGCTATGCCTATTCCGCGCGAGAGAAGTTTGTTCGAAATCCTCTCGTATCAAAATTTGTAACTATAATTCTAGGGTAAGCTAAACTGTGTTAAAAAAAATTGCTCTTTTTTCTTCTTAGAATGACATTTTTATTGAGCGATAGTGACATGAAAAGAAAGGGTCTCTCACCTTCCGAGGGAACTATGCCTTTTTCATCGAGACAACTTCCATGACGCGGTGCATGAAAATCTTGCAGCTGCTAAAAAAACAAAACAAATTAAATCAACTTTGGAATCGAGCTCAAGAAATAGAAAATGGGACAAGTTAGCCTGTTGAGGAGACCAGCTACAGGTTGCCGGCTACCAAGTTAACTCTTACCATTCTATTTGTAATCTCAATTTCGTGAGGAGTACGCCCCTTGATGGGAAAGCTAGATGAAATTATGATGGCTCGTAGAATTCAGATTTGATGAATCAAACTTGAACATCTTCAAGTGGAGAGACATCCATTACTGTATTCAGCTTTGGGTTAAATAATTTCCTGCAACTCTTAAAAATTATAGCTTCATTCTTATTCATTTAAGAATTTACTACGATGTGTTGAAAGTCAGCATGCAGAAAACTTAAATCCGATTATCAACTATTCAAGGAAACGAAGATGAATAATTGTTTTAAGAAAACACTGGGACATATATACATTAAGCGCAAAAATATGATTTTAAGTCATACATTCCTGCCACAATTTATACACTGTTTAATTAAGTTAAAACTGACAATTAAACAGTGTAATTATGTTAAAACTGACCTTATATAAAAATGCTGCTAGATTATTCACTTAACTTACCCAATTCGTGAAAGTTCCAGCACTTTCTTCGACGTCTTCAAATGAGAACCAACATTCGAACTGCTTGACCCGAATCCTGCAATCCCCAAGAGGGCTGTGTCCTGGTCTGTCACAATATTGACGCTGTCTCAAATCAGACTCTGACAAGAAGTGTAGACATTCACATCCATGCACGTCATGAGGGTGACATTTGACTGAGCCTGGTTGAGAACAGACTGGGCAGCAGACACACATATCGTACTTCACGTTCTTGAGCCAGTGAAACTCTTTCCGCATGCATTCAAGTACCAACCTCAACTTCCAGTGAATGGCACGAGATAGAGTTTGGTCAATGTTTCCTCGAGTTGTCTTAGCTCCCGTCTCGTTGTCGATGTCTCCACTGTAAACGACGATTTCAATCGATGAAGAATGGCACCGAAAAATTAAGGAGACACCCTGGCCGGGAAGAATGTGAAAAATGGCAAAATTATGAAATAACTGTGGGGTCATTTTGCTGTTCCATTCTTCGTTGCACCACCGGAGAAAAAGCAGGATAAGTCGGGAGAACAGACCAGGGGGCACTCGACCTGATGCGAATGTTATAAACAAGGATGGAATTTTTACGGAGTCAAGAAGCCTCAGGACATCCTCTGTTGGGGGTGACATCAGCATGGATGGAACAAGATATTGCCTGTTAGAGTCCACAGACGGCCAAGAATAAAGTAAGCTCAACCTTTCCATGATTGCAATAAGGCTGTTGCGGGATTCTTGGTTGTCAATCAAGTGTCTCCATGCATGGTCGATTAGCCTTTCATCTAAGATCCCTGTTTCTTCAAGCTTCAACCACAAGGCTTCTACTTGCTTCTCAGAGTGTTCATACCGCTTTACAGTGATAATCCTCTTGAGAACATCGACAAGCCACTGGGGATCTAGGATCACCATCCTTTCCAGCTCTGGAGAGCCACTGAAGTGAACAACAATTCTCTGATCATGTAGGAAATTCAACAAGGTCAAGAATTCTGCCTCGTTATGAACAGTACACTCGCCAAATGCGATACGCCTGGCCTCATCCAGTAGTATCCACTTGTCACGCTTCATACGGATGTGAAGCAAGCTTTCATACTTCAACCACCTCAACGGTATTTTGTTTTTCATCAGCGGGAGCTCCTTTGCTACAGCAAGTACTTTCTCTCTCAGGCGCACGACCTCTGGACACTCGTGGTCACCTCCTGACTTAGTATTATCTACAACGAAAACGTCTTTGAAAAGGTGCTCTTTGTATGCTTTGCTTCGTAAAAAGCCAAATACTTCAAGTGCTTTATCTCTAGCGTTAGTATTAAGGAAAGGCTTGTCGGCATGGGTGCAGACCAAGAACACTGGGGGAAGTCTTCCTGGTAAATTCTCGTGACTAGCTATGGCTGTCTCCGAGGAGCTGAATTCTGAGCTCACCAATGAAAAAATTGATGACATCCAAAAGTCAAGGAAGTCGAGGTTTGTCCTGTCGCTGTGAGAGTCCACAGTATTCCTGTACAGTCCTTTTTTCACAGATGGAGTTGCCTTCTCTTTTGGATTATGGCTCAGATTAGCTACCAATAGATAGATAGCATTCTCAATCAGGAAAATTGGATGGGTGTCGTAATAGACTGATTGCCCAGCAAAGTCCCACAGGATTGAATAGATATCGTCGTTGTCGCAAACATCTTTCTCTCTCTTCAGCAGTTTTTTTAGCTGCTCAACTACTTCCTCAGGTATGTCTAGCATATGTCGGCGACTGTTTTCGCTTCCATTAGATCGACTCGGAGAAGATAATGCCACGTCTGTATCGGTTTCTTTGGCAGCGAAATGAGTAGCTGTTCTACTTTGTTCTTCCGGAAGATCCTGTGAACTCGAGGTTTCTTTCTTTAACCGTTCAAGGGTCAACTTAGCTGCCGCAAGGTTTTCAAACGAGAGACTTGACTCAGGACCCGCATCTTTGATTTTTTCCCCAGTTTTCCAAATCTCTTTGGAGACTTTGAAATATGCAGGATCTGCCTGTATTCCATCCGTACTTTCTTCAAATCTGTCGAAAGGCTCTCCTTTTAAAGACCTCTTCAGACTAGTTTTCCCTGCTTGCCCTTGTCCCACCAAGATTACTGGTATTCTGTTTACAGATGCCTCTCCGTCTTTGAGGGCGTAGTTGTAGGCCTTAACCGCAACAGGGCCGCGAGCATGAATTTCTAAGGGGACTAGATGCGTAAATTGGACGACCTGTTAGCAGTTGATTGGTAATAAGCTGTAACTGCCGCGACAGTGTCAATTCAGTGTTATAGAAAGATCATGCATTTTGACTTAATTGCGTATTGGATCAAATCGACAAATCAATGCGATAAGGTTGGTAATTCTCTTAGTATGAAAACGATTCGTCACAGTCTAACTACCAATATTAGATCAATTTGGGAGCATTTACATGTTATTTTTGTTTTTATTTGTTTGTGTTTTTGGTTTTCCATTCAGGATACTTACACCAAACTGTAACTACGTCATAATGAAAAAACGCAAACATAAAAAAAAGGTAAAAAAACAAAATAAACGAGAATTACAGATAACTTGGAAAATCTAATCTTCAATGGGAGAACGATAACCTTCAATTGCTTATGTTATCGTCATATATAATTGAGAAAACAACTTGGAAATGCTTTGTTTTAAACAGACGACAAAAGAGGCGTCTTGCCCACCGTTCATATGCTGTGGCCATGTACCTCATGCATTACCCGACAATTGGCAATCGTCGGGTGATTGACCTAAGACCGGGGCAGTCAGAAATGTTTACAAAGCACTCAATGAAACTCTCATCAAAATTTTTAGGAGCACCAGATCGCTGATTAATAGGACAGCCGATTTCCAAATTTGTTGGCTTTTAAGTTAACGAGACTATTCGAAACGAGAGCGTCTCGCAAAAAGATTTTAGTCGAGGTGGCCCCAAAACTGGATGAGATGTGTCCAAAGAAGACATGATACTACAAATGGACAATCGAGGACAAAGTGTACAGTGCTTATCGAGAGCCAACGAAGCATAAATGTATTTCAACGCCAGGCAAGTGCGATAGATACAACTTGTTACACTAAGTTGCTTAAGTTAATTTAACACAATGGTATGTGCTCTAAGAAAATAAAGGAAAAAGAAACTGAGAGTATTACTGACTTTATTCGCTCTTATCAAACATACGTTCATATCCAATGTGTAGTGCATAGAGGGACGCGATAAATAATGATAAAAAGAAAAATACTGAGATTCATTATCATGGATAAAAAATACATTACCTTCTCGTTTCTTCCGCCTTTCTAAAATAAAAACAAAATCATTTAAGTCCCTAACTGATATAAACGATAGAGACTACACATCTGGTAGTTGTAGAATGCATCTTTTTTTTTTAGCATTAGCTCCCACGAGAAGTTTTTATGATGGATTACCAATTTTAACTGAATATGTATTCAGGAACCAAGTGTGAAGTATATATATATATATATATATCTTATTTGTTGTGTAGTATCGCTGAGTATTTTTACGAGTTGTGCCGTATTTTGACGAGCCGGTAGGGTGAGTCAAAAAACAAATGATGAGTAAAAATACTCAGCGATGCTACACAACAAAACGTCTAATAAGTTATTTATTATCCAACACGCCAAACTGTTATTTCAGTGTGAGCGAATTTCGCGGATATTTATTTACGGGGAGTGCGTGACAGAAGTATGCGAAGCGGAACGGAATTAGCGCGTTGTCGTGTTGCTGTTTCTATTTTCTTCACTAAAAGAAGAAATTTTTTGGTCGTCAAGCTGTTTTTCTTCCTTCGATTCATCTAATAAACTTTGATGTATATTTGCCAGCCATTCTGACTCTTCGTTGTCGGAAATTTGATTCAAATTGTCCGCCATTTTTTTTTTTGTAACTACATTCCAATCCTTCGCTTGCGCGAAGCGAGAAAACTTGTTTAACTGGTACGGCTACCATAGACGAGTACAAATACCGCGTGATATTTGTACTCGTCTATGGCGCTATTTGTACTCTACGAAGTGTAGTTGGATAATAATTTAACGTTATTAAATGCTAACAGCATTGTCATTATGGATAATTGCAAAGGATGATCATCCCAGTGAATACTTTCCAGTGCAGTAGCGCTATCTTCGCTGGAACAACGAAACTAATACATTTTAAGATAAATGGAAATCCAAGCACTAAATGTATGGTGCGCATCGACAGACAACGGAACAGAAATTCATGTCTGCATTCGTTGACCTTAGAAACCAGCAAATGCAATAATTACATTTGGGTTGTGGCTTTGTGGTGATTTTTTTTCTTTTGCTGCTGTTGTACATTTATATTAATGAGCTTAAATTAGTTTAACACAATGGAATGCGCTCTAAGTAAATTAACATTAATAGCACTCATGGGCAAACAAACGGAACAGGAATTTATGTCTGTATTTGTTGGCTTTAGAAACCAGGCAAGTGCAATAAATACATTAGGCTGTGTCATTGTACAGTATTTTTAACAATAACAATAAAATTCATTATTTGTATTTTCTTATTGCTGTAAGTTGTACTTTTACACTAAGTTGCTTGAATCAGCATAGCACAACATAGCTTGCGCTTTAAGAAAATGAAGACACAATACACTGAGTGTATCACCGAGTATATTTGCGATAAATGGAAATCCGATGACAATATGTATAGCTTACGCTGTAAAATGAAAACAGCCAAACTGACCCCAAAAGCCAAATTGGCCCCAGTTTCTCGGGGACCAATTTGGCCCATTAAGGTTCGCTTTGGACTACTTGAACCAAAACGGGTGGGACAGGCACCATTTCGACCCCTCCAAAATCTGAATTGGCCCCTATGAATTCTACTTTGGGATTTTTTTTTTCAATTTGGCCCCTCAAGGAGCCACGTAGGATTAACCAATTTGGCCCCAGAAGGATGCAATAATTGTAAACACAGTGACTAACGTCATTAGTTTTTGCTCAACTTTATGCTGTGAACTTTTAAACGATTTAAATTTTTTAAATGTAGTTACGTCCTTTTTTCCTCTCATAATATTTATTCTGCTCTGCTTCAACGTATTGAGCACTGTTCCACGCGAAAATCGACTTGCAGACTTCCTATATATATATATATATATATATATATATATATATATACATATACATATATGTATAAAAACAAATGTGAAAGAAGGAAATTATTACCAGTTACTCGAGTTTCACACTCTAGGCGATCATCAGACAATCGTCATTGTTTGATGATCGCCTAGAGCGTGAAACTCGAGTAATTAGTAATAATTTCCCTCTTTTACATTTGCATTTTGTCCTGCACATTTCTGCATCGAGCACAAGGATAAGTGAAACAACTTTATTACTTGTTTATTTGTTTACATATATATATATATATATAGATATATAGAAGTAGTGTGGCACACGAGGACGGACAACTTCGTGCGAAGGAAGGCATATACTCAATAAAAAGTCTAAAAACTTTAATAAAAAACGTGTCGGTCCGAGACCTTCACCAGTTGTAATACAATGACTTAAAAATTCCTTAAATAGATTTAGATAGGGCGTGGTGACTCATATAAACAAACACAGTAATTACTACACGAAAAATTATCACTATAAAAAGAAATGGAAAAATTGTCGAATCCACTGAAATTGTAAAGGAACCAGCGTGGACTTGAAAGGCGAGAATTGTACTAAAATTCCCAATCAACGCTAAGACTGGAACCTTTGATGCCCGCCCAATTTGAAAAAATTCTCCGCATTAATTATAGTTTATTCTTTTTTTGGAGTGAAATTCCTGGCGCTTGTTCAAGCCGAAGGGTGCCAGAGAGAACAGCTGTGCGCTCCAATATGCTTCTTTGGTAATTAGAAGTTTCTCGATGTTACCTGAATTGTTTACTGTTGCCTGCACTTGATCAATGCATTGGAATGAGAAATCGCTTAAATCATGTGGTGTTTTGTTAAAATGTACCGCCACTTCACAGGTCTTTTTCTTAGTGACCATAGCAGACTTGTGGTTGCGAAATCTAACCCTAAAGTCTTTTGTTGTGGAACCAATGTATTGTAGGTGAGATTTCTTGCACAAAGCCAAATAAATTATAGCGCGTGCAGTATGTTGCGCGCGCATGTACACATTGTTCTGTCTTTTAAATTTCGATGGATTGCAACCGTTATTTCTGGAAGTTGCCTGACGATTGCTTCGCAAGAGGCATGAAACTCAGAGTTGCAGTAAAAGTTCAAGTAACCTAAATCTTGAAGTATAATGATATATATATGTAAATATACTTTCTAAAAAAGAACGGGCTGCGCTTAAAGAACTTAAAAATTCCAATGTAATGTTTCGTATACAGGACAAAGGATCCCGATTTGTTTTAATTGATGAAGGGGAATACGAGGAAAAAATGTTTGGTCAGCTTAACAATCAGTTACATTATAAACCTTTGCAATCAGACCCAACCTCTAAACATTTGGCATTAGTAGAGAGTTGGTGCTCCAAATGGCTAGGAAAAGATGAGATTTCTCCCGAAGTAGCCAAATGGGTTTTAAATAAAGAGGCGTGACCAGGAGTTGCATTTGGAAACATCAAAACACACAAAACGGGTAATCCGCTCAAACTTATTACATCTTGTTATGGCACGGCAATTGAAAACTTATCGGCCTTTACTGAATTTTATTTACAACTACTTGCTCGAAAATTACCATCGTTTATTAAAGACACTACCGACCTGCTTAACAAAATAGAACATCTTAACACAAGCGGTCCATTTCCAACTGGCACCTTAATGGTCTCGTGGGACGTGATTTCCATGTTCCCTAACATCGATAACAAACTCGGCCTCACTGCAGTAAGGAATGCTTTGAATACTAGAGAAAACAAGTCTCCATCCACGACTTGCATTTCAGAAGCCGTAAAAATTTGTTTGAAAAGCAACCATTCTGTTTTTAAAGATAATTTTTTTCTTCAGATCCATGGCACAGCTATGGGTCCGAAGAATGCTTGTAGCCATGCCGATCTAGCCATGGGCGAAATTGATCACAAAGCTAAGTTTTCTGGTCCGATAAAGCCGTCCTTGTGGTGGCGATATCGAGACGATGTATTTGATCTCTGGCAGCAGGGCCTTCCTCCCCTACATCAATTTACTGATTATAACAATTCTCTGTATCCTACTATTAAGTCTGAGCTAGTTTTTTTTCTGAGCGTGAGCTCCACGTACTTGATCTCACTTTACATCTTATCGATGGATTTATCAGAACAGACGTCTATTCCAAACCTACAGATAGCCATTTATATCTTCCGTCTTCCAGCTGCCATCTTGAGCACGTTTTCAAGGCTATTCCTTTTGGAGTAGCCACAAGATTGAAAAGAAATTCCTCTGAAGAAGTATTTTTTACCGAGAGAACAGCTGAGTACAAAGGGTACCTTGTTAACCAGGGTTACCCTTTTAAATTAGTTTCTAAACAATTCTCCAAAGCCTCCGCCATCCCTAGACATACTTTACTCAGGACTCGTGGAAAAGAAGCGAAGAAACTATTTCCATTTGTTACTACATTTAATCCTAACTTGCGCGACGTAGGCAACATAATCAGAGAGCATTTGTTTATTTTGTAATCTAACCCCAAATTGAAAGAACTTTTTCCTCGAAGTTCTATCATACCATCTTTTCGTCGATCGAAAAATCTCAAAGAATTGTTAGCACCATCTCGTTTTAAAACTGCCAGCGAGAGACAAACCATTCCTCATAACAATGGCTGCTTTAAATTCGATAGGAAAAGATGAGACCTCTGTCAGAATTTCTTTGCTGAATCTAAATCATTTCTTAGCTTTCAGACGGACAGAAATTACACCATTCACTCTAGACTTTCCAAGTAAATGTGATTTACTTGGCTTCCTGTAAGAAATGTCGCCTGAAATACGTGGGATCTACTACCACCGACTTTCAAGCGAGATTTCGAAATCACAAATCTACTATGCTCACAAGCAAAACAACTTGTGAAGTAGCGATACACTTCAACAAAACCCCACACACCCTGGACGATTTTTCTTTCCAATGCATTGATCAGGTACAGGCCCTAGTGGCTCTGCAGAGATCGATAGGCTTTTAATCACAAAAGAGGCTTATTGGAGTGCTCAGTTGTTCTCTTTGGCACCCCATGGTTTGAATAAAAGAAAGGAATTTCATTCGAAAAATAGAATTTGCTATAATTAATCTTCCATCTTATATTAGGCGCTACCAATTGATCGTTCAAAGGCCCTTTTCTTGGATTTTGTCGGCCCTTTAGGCGTGGATTGGACTCAGAGGCCCTGCCAAGGGATCTTATTATGATTAATATCATTTAAGGGCCGATTTTGTTGCTAATTTGCCCTTTCGGGCTCCAAAGGCCTTGTTTTGGGATTTTGTTAAGGTTTACAGTTGTAGTAAAATGTGGGCCCTCCCTTTTTTAATGCTCGCCGCACTGCTTCTTTGCAATTGATTACGCCACTCATATTAACATATTTAGTATTCTTATCTCTTAGTTTTTTGGGTTTGTTTCTTGTATTTTTTCCATTGCTTTCTTTGTAATTAGGTTTTGTGTTTATTAGCACCAGTGCATTAGTCGTTACCTGTAATTACGTGATCATTAGCACTTCGATCCTATTTAATGCTCTTTTTTTATTTCAAAAGTTGTAAATAACTGAAGAAGGTCTCTGACCGAAACGTTTTTTATTAAAAAAAATTTTATATTTTTTAACATCAGAAGTTGTCCATCCTCGCAATGTTTTAAACTTTCTACACTTTATACATATACACTTTATATATTATAAAATTTTTTCTATTTTTTACGTCAGAAGTTGTCCATCCTCGCAATTTTTTAAACTTTCTATATACGTTATATATGTATATATATGTATTCGCTACTTTCGCATGACCCATAATGCTTTGCGCCTTGGGGGGGTAACCACAGTAAACAAAATGGCGGATCTTGGTGCTCAACGCAAGGTGAATCTGAAACTCCCAAAAACCTTCAAAGAAGTGTCCAGCTTAACTAAACTGAGGCTGAAAGAAATCTGCAAAGTATTATTTATTGATTTTGAAAAATCAATTGGTAAAAAGGCACTTGTCAACGTCGTATGTAACGCTTTAAAAATCTCTACTTCGGGTCTTGGAAGCAATGCTACCAAACAATCTTCTACTTCGTGCACCAACACTCCAACAATTATGTACCTTCAAAAACTAAAAGACTGGCAGAAGAACTTAAATGGAGTACCATTACTGATGGAAGAATCCATAGTAAAAGAGTACTTCATCGGAGCTGGATACGACAAGAAAGCAGTGAGAAAATACAAAACACTACGTGCTTGGGAGCACAAGCAGGGAATTCATTCAGTCAAGTAAGTTTGCAATTGAAATTAGCAATATTGATCTGTTTTAAAAGTTGTTAAATTGATTTTTTATTTGCCTTGTTTCTTTAGAGTTCATTTGCTTCCTGAATACAAGAACTTTTGGGCTCTCAGAGGCAGTTGTAATCCCTCGTTTTGTACGGACCGTGAAGAAAGTAAACTGATGTACTTGGTATTACAAAGGTCTACAAGCAAGCCAGTGTTTTCCCACTGCACATGTACTGTTGGGTATGTTTGTTCTGCCATTTATAAAACAGCTCATACACGTAGCTGTGAATGATTTTTCTGATGTAGTATTAATTATTTATTTATAGATTGAGAGGTGACTGCAGCCATATTGGAGCACTTCTTTTTATGCTCTGTGATGTTGTGGCAGAGGGGAAACAGCAGCTTCCAACAGATCTCATTTGCACTGATTTGCCATGTTCATGGTCTGATCCTAAAGGTAACAGCATTTCACTTATTGTTAAAAGATTTTTAATTTTCCTTTTTATGGAAACATTTTTGTAATATATATATATATATTTTTTCATTGCCAGGTGTCAAGGTTGAACCAGTCCTTGTGGAAGATCTAAATTTTTATAAAGCCAAGTTTGGAAAGGAGCCTCCTGTAAAGAAATTGAAGCCTACTCCAACCATAACAGAAAAATATTATGGTATTGATGAACTGGAAAAACAAAAAATGGAGGAACACAAATTTAACTTGAAAAGAAATATTTATGATGCAAATCAAGGTAGTCCATTGCCACCAATCTACCACATTCTTGGTAGTAAAGAAAATTACACTATATCTGAAACTGTACTTCATAATCTTCCTGATTTTATGACAGCTGATGACATAAATCTTGTTTTTTGTCATGAAATACAAGTTGATTTTGAAGATAATGAAAGAACCAAACAAGCATTATAAGCCCTATAAAGGATCATCCAGCATCCTTATCTGATATTCTTAGGAAAGCAGATTCAATCATTGAGAAGATTAGCGTGGATGATGACAGAATTAATGAAATTGAAAATGCCACAAGAGAACAGTCGAGGAGCTCCCAGTGGCATGCTGAGCGCTTCCCTAGAATCACTGCATCGAAGTGTAAGCATGCTCTTATAAAAGAAACAACAAGCCCCACCAAAGCCATGCAAGAAATCCTCTGTTACAACAAAGCCTTTCAATCACAATGCATGAAGGATGGAGTCAAATCAGAACTGGAAATTATTAATCAATATTCTAAATGCACAGGGAATGAAGTACAACCATGTGGATTTTTTGTATCCAAGTCCCATCCATTCTTGGGTGCCTCACCAGATGGACTTGTTGGTGATAATGGTTCCATTGAAGTCAAGAAAATTCATCCCCAGGACAGTGAAACACTAGGAACTGCTCTCTTGAGGCTTAGCATTGTGAAAGCTACTGATAACATAAATGAAAACCATCCATACTATTATCAAATTCAACAGCAGTTGTTTTGCACTGGAAGAAAGTGGACAGATTTTATTGCTTCAGATGGCATCAAATTATTTATTAAACGAGTAGTATACAACCCTGAGTTTTGGAACACTAAGTTGTCAAGACTTGAGCAATTTTATTATAATGTACTGCTACTGGAGCCTGCGTACCCTAGAGTGAAGGATGGTTTGGAAAGGATAGGTAAATTAGGCATTGATTTCTCCACTTTATCTACCTTAAGGCAAGAGTAACGATATTTCAATCTGCTTTGGAAGTATGGGTGAACTATGCATTGTTTTCCCCTACTTTATCAAGGGATATAGAATCAAAATTGAAAGGAAGATTACGATTAACCATAATGAAAATCACTCTAATATAGGTGACATGTATAGCTTTTTTGCTTAAATAGATTTCAATGGAATAATATGCAAGTAATTCTATTTTCAAACTTTAATAATGATTTACTTGCTTCACAGCCAAGACTCTAGGTGTTGCTAACATTTTTACTTGGTAATATATTATAAACATGAAAATATAAGAAATATAAGAAATCAATAAAAATAGCCAGTTCTTGTTTCAAAACTGTTTTTGCTCACTTTAAAATTGGTGTCTGAAAATTAACTAAATATGCATATATAGTAAAAATCTGTTTTGCCAAGTGAGCCATACTCAGTCGGACTTCATTATCAAGAATGTGATAAGTTTTGATCCTTTGAATTGCCCTTTCGACATGAATTCTGGCTTCTGCTATTTTTTCAGACCTTTCCCCTCTTCTTTTTTCATTTGTGACCTCCCTTGCCCTTTAAAATCCGGAATAGTAACCTTAACCCCACTTTCAAGCATTGTATCACTAATATCAAACCCCCTATCACCCATAACTTACATGTAGTTCAAGTCTCCTTCGCTTTGGCTTTGGAATTTCAACATACTGTGTCGTGTCCATTTTTAAACTGTTCTTGCTCGACCTAGATGTCTTAATCGAACTATGGCTGTGGATAAATATTGATGGCACGAATGCCTCGTCACTTGGATCGTCACACTTTGCACCTCCAACAAAGTGCACCGAGCAAAGACGAGTGTTGTCTGTTGGAGTGAAATTCACTCGTCTTATACGTTGCAACCAAGCTCTTCTTCGCCTTTCTTCTTTTGGAATTCTGTAGAACTTTAAATCTGGATTTCGTTTACGGTTATTCGAGCAACCATGGGCACAACAAAAGTCATTTTTACCCATTCTAGAACATGTCAACAACCAGTTCGTCCGACGAGAATCCAAGATGGCACCCACTGAGGTCCAGGTTACCCCCCAAGGCGCAAGGCATTATGGGTCATGCGAAAGTAGCGAATATATATATATATATATTGATGCTGTCATTTGGTTACTAATGGCTCATTTTATATTTTTTATGTCTCCTACAATCAGTCAAAGGCAATCTTGACTTTTTTAGAGCAAGCATTGCTTGAAATTGGGTGCATGCAGACTCTTGTTACTGTTTCCTCCTTTTTCAATGACTTGGCAAATGCCTGTGGTAGTACATGATGAAAGGTTATGTTTTCATAATATAAAAGTGCATGTATTCTCACATCCACTGGAAGAATACTCAATGCTGCTCTGAGACTCTTTGTTTTTCAGATGCACAAGTCAAATAAAATCTATATTCTTGTGCAGGAGCAGGACCATTTGTTGCTGTTGTTTTATTTCGTGTAGTTTTCTGTGCTTTAAAAAATTCAGTCAGTCCTGATTATAAGCTGCCTCAAATTATCACATTTGCTGAGTCATCGCCATTTCTCCTCGATTTTTTTAATAATTAATATTAAACTTACATGTATGAAAAAGGGGTAAGCTCTTGTTGTCTCTCTCAAATAAAAAGAACTTGCTACAAATTAATCATAATTAATCATAACTAATATACGATTCGATCTTACATGTTCATCAAGAGATCTATTTACCTCTGGAGGGAGAAACAAAACTTTCGTGGCAAAAACTAATGAATTTAACGCGAAAATAAGGTGCCAACATGCCCAAATACGTAACACAAGTATAACCGTCCGAGAAGGTAACCTCTATGACAGATCTGTTCAAATGGAATAGCTTAGTCGTTCGCAGAATTCAATTCACACTCCTCCATTCTAGCATGAGTAGTGTGACAAGACTTCTCTCCCACTGGGATTACAATTCAGTGTACCAATCCGCAAGGCAGTTTTTTTTAGGAGCCTTTACATTCCATGGGCGATTCGTTATTATTTGAACTAGAGAATCACCAATAATGAATGAATTCCACTTTTAGACAAATACCAAGCCATTACCTACCCTGAAAGGCACAAAGAATACTTCCTCAAAGAAGAAAGTCTGAGACACTATCAGAAACCTCTTGGATGGATCAGTCTGCTCATGGGAGGCCCTCACACCATCAGCATTCATTGTTCTGTTGTAAACATTATGCTTAAAGAATTTGACGCCAGAGAAGAGAGAAGGGAGCACAGGCTTCGTAGTTGGAACCACGAGTTTCCTTCCAGTTTGAATTGCACCTCCGCCTTTTCTATTTGCAAAAGCCATGTGAAAATAGAAGGCCAAGGCTCCGAAATGATTTGCAACAGTCTTATGAGATCCGGCCTTTGATGGATCACTTAATTAGTTATTACGAAAGCATTAAGTCACGAGCGGTATTTAATAAAAATCAGTGCATTTTTATATGTCATTAAGGACGTATTTATTCCCAAACAGGAACCGTCATGTAAGTCAAGCAGCTTTAGCCAGATGAGTGCAAAAAAAAAAGTGGAATTAATTCCTATAAGCACGTGCACGTGAACAGGCGACTCACAACTAGCAGCTGTACCCTTCTTGACTTTTCATACTCATTGCCTGTGAACATCTTTAGTGCGTATTTCTTCTCGGTTAAGTATCGCCGCAAACTGTTGTGTAAGAGCTGGAGATTGTTCTTTAGTCGCTCTATTCTTAATTTTTTTCTGGGTATCGTTCCGCAAAAAGAAATTGACAGAAGGAGGTCGAGTTCGGATGGAGGTAAAGGCTTTCAATTCTGTGGCTTCTAAACCTATTTGCTGCCACTTAAGGATGTCAGTGTTCACTTCAAAGAAAAAAAGGATTTCTATTTGAAAATACCGATTTTTGGAACGTAATTATTCGCACTAAAATGCTTTTAGCTCAAATGAATAGCCAGTTAGGACAATGCAAGCAAGGAACTGTTCATATAAGTAAACTTTTTCTAGATCGTACTTTCCCTTTAACGTCATTGTATCATATCAGAAGAATGCGTAATTTTTTCTAAGCATAAGCCTCCACCAAGTTTTTTTTAATGAAAAAAACACTAAATTACCCCAAAAAAGTATATCCTCCCCGTCCAAGTGTGTATTATTTAGGTGAATAAAAGTTGACAGCAACGTCAATTATGAATAATGACTAATACATTTTACGATAAAGGGAGATCCGAGGACAAAATTCATAGCGCTCATTGACAAAAAAAAAAATCATAATCCGTGAACTTGTTATATCTATCGCACCTTCGCTATATATTGATAAAATGACCAAACGCCGGTATAGAAGAGGCCCACTCATTATATTTCACAAGATGGGCAATCCTTAACCCAAATTAAACAAAGACAACAGACAAACTGTTCTACGGAATGAGGGGGTAGGTTTCTTAAGAAACAGTGGCACCAAGTGATATGCGCAGGAAAATCGAATGATATAAACGTCCTAAAATCACAGCCTTATTAAGTGTGTATTGTGTTCTTCTACAAATAGATTTCCGATGAGACGGATCGACCTTACTAAAGACGAGTCAAGTCGACCCTTGCAAATCGTGTAGATTTGTCTAAATTTAATGCCCTAATCTAAAGCTTAATTTAATGTAATGTAATGTAATGTAATGTAATGTACTGAAGGATTTTCGATGACATCGACTAAACTAAAAAGCGCGTCGAGCCGACCCGTGCGAATTATGAACGCTTAAGTGTGTATTGACTTCTTCTAAAAATCGACTTCCGATGAGACGGATCGACTTTACTTATGGCGAGTCGAGTCGACCCGTGCGAATTGAGTCCATTCAGCAACATTGAATACCTTAATTTAACGCTTACTTGTATTGTCTCCTTTTGCGAATCGACTTCCGGTGAGACGGATCGACTCAACAAAAACCGAATCGAGTTGATGAGTGTCAATCGTGTCGATTCGTGTACATTTTCTGCCCCTGCACTCTATTTAATATTCTGAAAATGGACTTCCGGCCTTTTCACGTTTCCAGAAAGTAAAAGGTTCAAGTTGTCATTCACTCCCTCACCATGCCACTCAAACTCACTGTTAAATTTGCTCTCGCCCCTCAACTTCCGGTATGTTAACGTACGATTTGATTCCCGGTGTGACGATTCGTTAACGACCGTAGACGAATCGCAACAGTTTGGGTGTACTGGACATGTATGTTGATTTGCTGTACTCAGGAACGAGCTCTTTCAGTTGTAGTCGATTTTCACGCTTGCTTAACCCCGATAATGAATGTTGATATTCACCGTGAACGCCAGTCAGATCACTCTCTGAACCCTAACTTGAAAAGTACATAAAATGGAGATGGTCGTCTTACAAATAGATCACTAGTAGCTATGTCATCTTTTAAAACAAAATCATCCATACTATTGGTTTTCTCTTGGTTCGCGGCTTCTAAAATTGTGTGATAAAAATTTCTGTGATTATAGATATGAAAAAATAGAAAAGAAGAAAAAAGGAGAGATTACGATAAAGCATTATAGCAAATATAGTTCCCCGTTAGTTTAATTTAATGAAAACACCTCAAATCAGAAGAGCCTGCATTACCACTGGTTAGCCAATTGCATTTGGAAGTATTTAGACCTTACGTAAAAAGGACGTTAATGTTTAGCAGGATCCGCGTATAAATAAATGTCTTCCTTTCAAATTCACCAGTGTAAATAAATTCCCTCATCTTCATTTCTCAATTAATCTGCATTTCTCATATATGATTTTCAAATATAGTTATTCGCGTATAAACTATAAGAAGGCTATGCTTGTAAATAGGGAGGGGTTCTGAAGCATTCTCTCCCTTTTTCCTTAAATATTAACACTTAAACGACGACGAGCATATAAGCAGCTTCATTGACTGTTTTAATAGTCATTTTAACGGTAGAAAATTGACAGTAGGCGAGGCTTTTGCAATGAATAACACTCTTGGGTAATTTGGTAAGATTAACTAAGTTGAAATTGCAAATTGGCCACCGCAAAGCGTTAAAACGCTGATGTTTCGAGATTACTGAATTACTTTTCACCGGAATAATTATTTCGAGTGTTTATAAACTCCCTCTCATTTTCATTTCTTAATGAATCCGCATTTAACATGTATAATTTTCATATACAGTCATTTGTGTATTAACAAAAAGGAGACTCACTGCTTCCGGAAATCAAAAAAGTAAAAAATAATAATAACAAGAGAAAACTATAACCACATCTACTACGATTCATTACCATGCACTCTCTCCCCATACTAAAATATCGCTCAAATATCGCCGATATATCGCGATAACCGCGATGTTCGGCGATTATCCTTTGCATTACTTTTGCACAGTATTATATGATGTAATAGGATCAAATTTAAATAGTTATATTGTAAGCTTCTGGTACGTTCCGGAAAACCGTTCGTAAATATATATATATATATGGGAACTTTGTCGTGTACTTGGAGTAGTTTTTGTTGTCGAGAGTGACCGACTGTTTGGAAAGCTATACCAAAAGAGAGGACTGCGTGGAAGATCATAAATCTCAAGGAAGTTTGGAGAAAACTCTGAGTAAGATATCAATCATCTCAATCCCCTACTGATATTGCCGAGCATTGATGAACATTTCAAAGAAGCCCTATATTTTTATCTAATATTTGCATTGGTAAATAGCCATTGACTCCCAACATATTTGCTTGATTACGCATGAAGAAGCATTGTTTATTATTCACTTGTTGCAGTCGTCCTCTGGGTATAAGCCGTGCATGGTTTTCGAGTTCTTTTCAAATATGATCGGCCGTCGATCGATCAATGACTTTTAAAAGGTTTTACGATCGGCCGTCGATCGGTCAACGGACTTTGTTTGACTTGGTGTGATCCAAGTGAACGAGTGAATAATGATAACGCTTTTCCACGGGTAATCAAACGGATATCTTGGGAGCCAATAGCTATTTATTAACTACTGAACGTTAAATAAAAATCTTTTACAGTAGGTTTGTACTGACTCTACTGGGTAAAAGCCTTACATGGTTTTCAAAATCTTTTTTTTTTTGAGACACGATCAGCCGTCGAGGAAATGAGAGATTGGGGAGAGTGAAACGAACAATTTCTAAAGATATTAACCTACAAACACTCGTGATCACATAAAGAGTAAAATTTTAATCCCATGGTCATTTGTAATTATAATTATTTTGGACGTTGGCGAACTGATATTAGACGTTGGCGAATCGACCTCATATGATGGCGAACTGACGTTGACGAACTGACACGTTGGTGATTCGACAGTTTACCTTTTGAGGTACCGTATCGATAATAATCGATTGTGGACTAAACGATGAAAAGTTTAGTTCAATTTTTGTCACATTTTTGGAGGGAATAAACTAACTATATCGATGCCAAATGTAATGGCTAAGCACAGCCTGATTTAACGCATAAAAATGGATCGATATAATAGCCGATAGCTTTCATCGAAATTCTTTCGAAAAACAAAACTTCAAATAGAACATCTGACCCCGAGGTTAAATAATGATAAATCATCTCACTAATCTACTGATTTTACAGAAACCTCTCGTGCACAAGAGAAAAAAAAAAAAAAAAAAACCTGGATAAATTTCTATCACCAAAACATCATGTGCAACATTCCGAACATGTATACAAAGACATGTATTAAAGATCGACTCAACATAGTCGTTTCACCTATTTCAAATTCCTGAACACACATCACACGTAGGAAACCTGCGCATAAAAGAGGACGGGGGGGAGGGGTAGACGTGGGTCACTTGAAACCCACTCTAATTAATCTCTGACGTTCACAAAAGGTACAATGTACAGTAAAACCAGGAAGTAACACCATACTTTTCCTTGAGCTGCAACACAACAAAGGCTCGAGCAAATGAAATTTCTGTGATAAATGAAATCCTAAGAGTGCGAAATGGGTTCCCCACGGAAGCCCTTCGGCCAATCACGATTAGCGTGTAGTTAATTTATAACTTGACTCGTGACTATGTGAGTTGAAGTAGCCTATTTCCCGCGAAAAGATAGTCTAAAAAAATAAAGCGTTCAGTGAAAATGCCTTAACATAGGCTCACCATGGGAGTGAGACGCTCCAAATAATGGCTCCTGTCACAGCCTATTATCTTTGCGTTCATTCCATCTCGGGAAGGTAAAAGATTTTCCTCTTATTCTCTCTCTTAAGTAACGAAGAGTTGCTATGAACTAATCATATCGAAAGCACGATTCGATGTTGGGTTGAGAGACTTTATATGGCCATCAAAAGGTCAAATTACCTCTGAAGGAGGACACAAAAAAATCTGTGGCACAAAGTTAAGACTAAAGCTTGAATTATATATAGTGCCGCACGCTCGAAATACCTGGAAACATAAAGAAGAAGGCAACGCTTCTAACGGATCTGCGTACGTTAAAGATGAACCTAGTTCAAGTGACCACTTCTTGCAGGAAAAATTTCTCTTGATCACAGGATATATTGGACCTGTCTTAATAGCCACGCAATGTTACTTGCTTCTTCAAATCCGTGCACTCACTTTGAAAGATAACTTATCGCTTATAAACTCATCGAAAGGATGCAGACTGGCCAGGTGTAAAGGAAAGGAATTAATAGTCAGCCGAGTCTGTGGAGCAAAGTTGTCCATTTTGGCTCAGTGAGCATCTATGAACCTCAGGGAAGCTATGCACACAACGACAGAGGGGTCTGGGTGAGTCACTTGGACCAGTTCACCTCTCCCTCTTCAAAAAGCCTAAGGGACTTAAGTCACTAAGCGACTAAGTGTATTTTAAGTATCATTTGAATGTGAGACTGACTCATCCGTGGTAAATTCACGTAAGCTGGACTTTGAAACTAAAGTTTGACTGGTCCGAAAATAAAATAACTAATAATCAGCGAGTTTCTAGTGTACATAGTCAACAGAGTCACCTCATCGATTTTATATTTCCTTAGCGCCTATCAGAAAAATTAATTCCACGTACGTACGGATGGAGGATATGCATTCAATATGTATATGTACGTAATTTAAGGAATCGAACGCTCCTAAATAATCTGTACATCTATAGTGATAAAATGAGTATTTCAGCAACGACAATTGTTTGTGCGGTGTCCTGTGGACAACCGGGACTATACACAGTGGTCAGGTGACCGAGAGAGTGTGCGTGTATGTGAAAAGAGCGGGAGTTTGAAGGGTGACGGTGTGTTGTTCGAGTTATTGACCTTAGTGGCTTCTAGGAATATTACATTGGTGACGAGGATGGTCCAAATATAAGTGAGAAGCACTTACCACCATTAGATTTATCCGGACAAGTTCCGCAAGTCGCGGACAGGTGGCGTAAATGGAAGCGCGCGTTCGAATATTATGCCGAAGGAAAGGAGGGCATGGACAATGCTCGTAAGAAGACGTCTAAACTTTTGCATTTCGCCGGTATGAAAGTGCAAGACATATTCGAAGACTTTCAAGATCCTGGTCCTATCCCAGCGGAGTGTCATAACGCTTATAAGGTCGCTATTCGCAAGCTGGATTTCTACTTTCGCGTCGAGGAGAATATTCCTTACGAGCGCCATGTTTTTCGCCAGCTGACACTGCAGGAGGGGGAGACCGCTGACCAGCTTATGGCACGCCTAAGAAAATAAGCTAGGCATCGCAATTTCGGAACGAGTTTGAACGACAACTTGAGGGATGAGCTGATTGAGAAGTTAACGGATTTTGAGCTGAATAGGAAATTGTTGGAACACAGGAATATTACACTGGAAGAAGCCTTAGATAAAGCTCGTGCTTGGGAAGCGGCAGGGAGACAAGCAACAAACATGACTGTGAACCTAGTGGTAATAAAGGAGACAGCGTCAATGCAATCAAGACGAGACAAGGAAAAAGAGATGATAAACCCAGAAAGTGCTACAATTGTGGAAGAGAGGGGCATCTGCCCATTGATAGGAGTTGTCCAGCAAAAGGAGAGAAATGTGAAAAATGTGGGAGGAATGGTCATTTTGCTTCGTGTTGTAAGGAACAGAGTGGTAATTATGCAACTGGAGGTAAACCGGATCAGCAAAGGAGGGATTCTGATAGACGCCAGTCTTACGATGCTAACTTCGTGGGCGATCAGAACGCATCTGACAGCGAGGAGAACTGTGCTTTTCCATTTGCAGTTACAGAGAATCAAGGAGAAACATGCAATTCAACCCGTCTCAAAGAACGAGTGCTGGAAGTGAATTTTAATGGCATTACAACAAGAGTACTCATTGATTCAGGCTCAGTAGGTAACCTCAGAGGAGTGGAAGAATATGAAGAACTTAAGGCCCAAGGCCTTAACGCGAAGATGGAGGATTGCTACATGCGGTTGTATGCGTATGGCGGGAGGGAGTTGGAAGTGATTGGCCACGTTAAAGTTGAGATCTCCGCAGGTGATAAGAGGATAGGTTCGCATTGGGTAGTCACTAAGAGTGGAAGGTGTCTGCTGGGCCACGAAACCTCACAAGCTCTGGGTCTGCTTCGTATTAGTACGAGCGTCAGCAGTGCGTTTGTGTAGTGCAATGTCGTTGGCTAGAAGTTAGCCCCAGTTCTTCAGGCTAAGTATCCAACAGTGTTTGTTGGCGTAGGCAAGCTAAAAGACTAAAAACTGAAACTACACGTCGACTCAAAGGTGACACCAGTCGCTCAGAAACCAAGGCGTGTCCCATTTGCACGGTGAGAGAAAGTAACTGCGAAAGTTGAAGACCTAATTGCTAAGGGTATAGTGGAGCGAGTAAATGGGCCGACGTCATGGGTTAGTCCTGTGGTGATTGCGCCAAAGGCATCAGGGAATATCCGGTTGTGCGTAGATATGAGGAAGACAAATGCAGCTATCATTCGTGAAAGGATACCCATCCCGACGGTGAGCGAGGTGTTGGAAAATCTCAATGGCAGTGCAGTGTTTTCAACTTGGAACTTTCTCTGGGATTCCACCAGACTGAACTAGATGAGGACTCCAGAGATATAACCACATTTGCCACACATGATGGGTTATTCAGATACAAGACTCTGAGTTTCGGAGTATACTCAGCACCTGAGAAGTATTAGCAGATAATAAGACAAGTGGTCTCTGATATCGGTGGGGTTTAGAACATTGCCGATGACTTGATAGTGCATGGCAAGAATAATGAGGAGCATGACAGGCATCTTCATAAAGTATTACAGCGATTAGAGGAGAAGAATCTCACCCTCAACCCTCAGAAGTGTCAATAGCCCTTATCGCATTTACGCCCACTGTACGAGAGCTCAGCTCACTTTGAAGTTTCGAAACGAGGCTCTCGGGTCACACCGGTAAAACGTTCAAGTAAAATCGAGGCAAACGGCTACGTTTGGAGGCATTTTTATTCGTTTTCTTAAGGATACAGCGTGTTCTCGTCATGGTTAGACAATGTATTGCGAACGGGTGCAACAGTCCATTCAGTGAATCGGCAACTGTCGAGATCCACGAGCTTAGGATCGAAACCGCGGTCTTGCCAAAGAAGTTCAACTATCAAACTAGAGGCGAACAAAACGCACATAAAAAACCTCTCAAATAAAGAAGTTACAAACGACCAGATTAATTTATTGGCAAAAGGGCTCAAATTGACTTCAACACCCGCTACAAAACAAAAACAGATCAGACAACAACTATTGTGTGACTTTGATCAGCTCGCAAGGAGAATGCGTCTGATTTACATATTCCGAGGGGAGGAAAAAAAACCCATCCCTGCCACGTCAAATCTACATGGGTACCACCAATACAAAAATCAGTAGCCCTTAAAAGCTATTTAGAAGAGGTTAAAAGTGACCTTTTAGAAATAGAAATTACAAAGCGAAAAGATAATTTGCTTCCGGCTGAACGCAAGGCGCTGAGGGCCTTGAAACGTGACTCTGAGTTAAACCTTAGAAAGGCCGACAAAGGAAAAACAACCGTAGTCATGAACAAACGCGACAAAATTTAGCCTTTCCTTTCCGAAATGACAGCCATTCTTTAAATCTTCCTTTCGTGATGCAAGGACTAAGAATTTTAACCTTTTCCTCAGCAGAGAAATACATAGATTCCAGAGTTATATGGTCAGACATGGAGTGTTTCTGGCGTTCCTCGAGAAACATTGACCCGATAGCCTCGTCCTGAAACTGTAACTCCGCGGACCCTTTGCATTGCAGACACAAATGCGATAAGGGCTATTCAGGATGGACAAAGTAGTCTTCATGGGACTTCTAGTGTCAAAGTACGGTATCAGTACAACCGAAGAGAAAGTCCGTGATGTACTTCAATCAAGCCGCCCAACCACACCAACAGAGGTAAGGAGCTTCCTGGGGATGGTTGGCTTCAGTGCACGTTTTACTCCCAACTTTGCCACCATTGCAGAACCTCTACGAACGATCTCTAGGCAGGGAGTACCCTTTGTATGGGACAGTGAGCAAGAAGCGTCATTTCAGGAACTGAAACAGCAGTTAGCCAAGGCGCCTGTTCTGGCATACTTTGACAAAGAGGCACATACTCGAGTGATAGCTGATGCAAGGCCGGTGGGGCTAAGTGCAGTGCTAGTCCAGGAGAAGAATGGTGAGAGCAGAGCCGTCTCTTACGCTAGCAGGAGCCTTAGCTGCGTAGAAAGGAGATAAAGTCACACAGAAAAAGAAGCGCTCTCACTAGTGTGGGCGTGCGAATGGTTCAACCAATACTTGTACGGTTTGCAGACCTTTGCCTTGGTGACAGATCATTAGGCTTTAAAGGTGATTTACTCTAGAGGATCCAAGCCATCAGCACGCATTGAACATTGGGTGTTGCGGTTGCAACCATATAGTTACAAGGTATGCTGCGTCGTATCACGAGATAATATTGCTGCTGCCCTGTCACGTCTGACAACGCTCCAAGTATCAGAGAAGTGTCGTTATCATCATGAACATGTTCGGATGGTTGCTCTTAAGGCAGTCCCCATAGCCATTAAGATCCAGGAGATAGAGAGTGCCTCTGCAGAGGATGAGGAGTTACAAGCAGTGCATATTTGCCTTGTTAGTGGTAATTGGGAGAAGGGCCCACGGTCATTTTTGATGGTGCACAACGGATTTACGTTCATTGGTCAAGTTATACTACGTGGAACACGAATTGTGATACCCAAAGTGCTGAGATTAAGGGTTTTGGAACTCGCGCACCAAGGTCACCATGGAATCGTCAAAATGAAGGAGAGACTCAGGTCTAAAGTGTGGTGGCCAGGAGTCGATAAGGCTGTGGAACGGAAGTGCCGGGAATGTTACGGGTGCCAACTAGTCACAAAGGAGGCAATCACTCCGCCTGTTAAAATAACCAGGAAGCCAGCGAGGCCATGGCATGATCTAGTACTGGACTTACTTGGGCCTATGCCAACAGGATAATATCTGCTGGTCTGAGTGGATTACTTCAGCCGATGGGTGGAAGTTAACATCATTAAATCTACCACTTCTGAGACGATCATCAAGTGTTTAGATAAACAGTTCTCCAGACATGGGGTACCTAATACCCTGAGAACGGACAACGGACCCAACCTAGCGTCCGCAGAAATGGAAGGATACTTGAATGAAATGGGCCACTATGGCCTAGGGCAAATGGGGAAGTCGAAAGACAAAATCGTTCCGTTTTGAAAGCAATGAGAGTGGCCCATGCAGAGAAGAGAGACTGGAGACTAGAGTTGAATAAGTATCTTCTGACCTACTGTTCCACCTCGCATGTAACAACTGGCCAGAGCCCAGCAGAACTGTTATTCGGGAGGAAATTGTCTACTAAGTTGCCAGAGGTTGCTGATCTAGAAGAATCTGAGGACCCGGAATATGAGCAGGCCAGAGATCGCGATGCAGGAAAAAAGCAGGTTGGGGCTGACCATGCCGACAAGAGGCATTGGGAAGCTGAGAAATACATACAAAAAGGAGATTTTGTGTTACTGGAGAACAGGAAGGAGAATAAATTGTCAACACATTACGAGAAAGAGCCATGCCAGGTGATAGCACGTCATGGGGATCAAGTCCAGTTAAAGTCAACTCAAAGCATGCAATACAAGCGAAACATTCAACATGTCAAGCAGTTTGTTACACCAGCTACTTCGCTCAGGGACAAATTTTCATAGTCCTTTTGAAATATCACCCGCGTGCCTATTTCCACACATACGCAAGCTATCGCTTAACTTTCTTTCTTTGTCTTGGTTTTTTCTTCTTCGAACACAATAATCATTTTCCTACAGATATACACTTAAAAATAGAAGCATTGACGCCATAAATGAAAAATATGCTGCAAGAGACAAAAGTGTAATCGGAGATTGGTCAAACTTTTATTCACGGATAAAAAATGTATAGTCTGAACTCTTTGAAGCCCGCAGTTAGCAAAGCTATTCTAGGCGGGCTACCTAAACAGGCACTGTAAAGTCTCTCTCTCTCTCTCTCTCTCTCTCTCTCTCTCTCTGTCTCTCTCTCTCTCTCTCTCTCTCTCTCTCTCTCTCTCACACACAGACACACACACACACACACACACACACACACACACACACACACAGACACACACACTTCTAGACAATACCACGCAATTAGCTGGGCCGAAAAGCACATTAAAGAACACTATCTAAGAGAAGAAAGTCTGAGACACTGTTAGAAACCTCCTCGATGGACCTCTTTATATCCTAAGAACTAAACGATTGCCTTGATAACGGTCAAGTTCTGTTGCTCATAAATAAAAATTTCGATGTATTACAAAAAACACATTTATGTAAGTTCTTTAACTTCTAGGCGCGAGTAAAACTGGTTAGCGACAGAATTGACTTCAGGTGTGGAAACACTTCCGGTATCGTAAAACGTTGGTCATTTATCAGTAAAAGGTGATATAAATTAACAGTTCTTTACAAACTCGTCATTATGAAAAATTAAAGCCAAATTTCGCGTGTTAAGCTCGTTTTATAAACGACATTCCCAATCATTAACCACCAACCATCAAATAACCCAAAATGTAACAGTCAACAGTCCAAAGGGCTTGTTGTGAAGGTGTAGTCTGATCGTCCGGGTGAGTGTAGTCCTGAGGACTGTTGTCGGTGGTAGTGACTGACGTTTCGACAACCTGTGCGGAAGTCATCATCAGAGTCAAGTGATGATGACTTCCGCACAGGTTGTCGAAACGTCAGTCACTACCACCGACAACATTCCTTCTCAGGACTACACTCACCCGGACGATCAGACTACACCTTCACATGTTACCCCCGGGTTCAAACCATTTACTGAAAAGGGTTTATTTTTAACTGTAAACCGGCAACGTGAACCCCCTCCCATTGAGACCCTTTTAATTTGACCGTGTTACTAGTGTTCATGTTGTTGATCATGTATAGTAAGATAGTTTAATTAGTTAATGTAATAGAATGCGCAATAAAAATGAAATGAAAAAACACGAACCTGAAACAGTATCGCTGAGTGTATTTACTTTAATCATTCAAACATACAAAGTAACTCTGTGAAGTCGCTTCACTAGCATGTTAAGATTGTCTGTTAATAAATTTTTCTATGATGACCATAATCTATTAATGCAAATAGTTACCTTCTCTCATGAGCCTCCCGAAAGCTGAAAAGAAAACAAAGAGAGGAATTACTATCAATTGCGAAATAAAAACAAAATGGAAAAAAAGGATAAGGTTTGCAAAATCATCCCAGTCCATAACTGATAAGCTGACTAGCTGTATAATGTATCATTCTTTCCAAGCATTAGCTCCCGCGAAGTGTTGTTATAATGAAACACCAACTTAGCTGAAAAAATATCTCCGAACTCCAAGTTTGTTTTATTTACGAGAATAAAAGTTAATAGACCATATTTTATTTTTTAATAATTCTTATTTATTTATTAATATGGTTAATTACATGGGATATCTATCGCAAAAAATATTTGTCACTGCAACAACGCTATCTTCGCTGTAACAACAAAACCAACGCAAAATACGATAAATGAAAATCTGAAGACAAAATGTAGAGCTTATATAACATACAATGAGACAGTATCTTTTGTAGACATTTGTAGAGCTTAATTGAGGATCCCAATGGAGTCAGCCGTCAACCATCAAATGGCCACAATATTAACCTTCAACCGTCAAAAACGCAATATTTTTACCGTCAACCGTCAAATAGGGAAGCCAATTTTAGCCGCCAAGTGTCTCAGATATCCTAACTAAGAACTAAACGATTGCCTTAATAAGGATCAAGCTCTGTTGCTCATAATTAAAGGTTTTGAGATATCACAAAAACACACTTATGTAAGTCCTTTAACGTCTAGTCGCGAGTAAAATTGGTTAGCGACAGAACTGACTTCCGGAGTGGAAACATATACACCTAATTGCAATAAGGTTGTCATAGAAAAAAGCAAAAAGCAATCAAAGGCTCTGTGAGCCAACGCGTGAATTGAATAAGCCAATGTAACTTGTGTCGTCAATACAAATGGGTGTTTGATTTCCATACTAGGGTATGAATCGTTAGACTGGTAAATGAACATTATGAGGAATATGATGTGAAATTAAATTAGGCATCAAAGACAGAAAATATGGCGTGATTAGGATTTATTGTAAGACAATTACTGTTCCAGATTTTACTGTAAAGGTTTGTGGAAAAAAAGTTCAAAAGGGTGCTGTTTTGTTTATCACAAAACTATTGTTCCAATATTGAGCTCAGTATTTACTTGCGATGCAAGTATAGGGATAGGCATGTAAAAGCTTTTGCGCTGGATGGAACGTACGGACATAAGGATAAGCATATATGCATAAGATTATCAAAACGTTACCTTCTTTTAATGCTTATACTGTCTAGTTAAGACTTGGTTGGCATGAGCGTAAGGATAAACATAAGCGAAAGACTTTCCGTCAATCAGCAAGCACTATACTGCTTATACCAAGCATGTCCCTATTTAACATAACATCGACTGAGCGCTTGTTTAAATATGTTGCTCATGTTTAAATATGTTGCAGCTGTGCCCACCTGGGCATCAGCTTGTTATGTTTATGCTTATGCTTGTGTTGCAACTGAGTACCGCGCATGGAGCCTGTTTTGCACTTCTGAGATAATTATTAGCACGAGAATGAAAACAAGTACAAGGATGTTCACACTAATAACCTACGCATACACAGTGCGAGTTACACCATTGAAGGAACAGGATATCGATTGATTGAACTTATGCTTGAACTTATTTCGATTCAGTTCACACTTGTGAACCACTTTCCAACGTCGATAGAGCTCCAGGAATACCAACAAGCCTCAAACAAGTCACTTTTCGAGCAGTTGGCCGTGAGTGACACTTCAATACTGGACTTATATGAGAACGATCCTTCGCAGTAAAGCACTATTTGAGCAATAGTGAAAATCAGACCTGAAAAAAATTTCAGGCCTGTACGGGATTCGAACCACTGACCTCTGCGATACTAGTGCAGCGCTCTACCAATTGAGCTAACAAGCCAACTGGGAGCAGGCCATCAAATTAATTCGATATAAACCCGTAGATGATAAATCAAACAACAACAAACATATGAAACATATGTGTGAACTGCGGTTATGAGACGTATATGAGAACGATCCTTCGCAGTAAAGCACTATTTGAGCAATAGTGAAAATCAGACCTGAAAAAAATTTCAGGCCTGTACGGGATTCGAACCACTGACCTCTGCGATACTAGTGCAGCGCTCTACCAATTGAGCTAACAAGCCAACTACGGTAGATTGTCCATGTTTCAGATCCGTATAGTAAGGTGTTTACAACTATGGCTTTATACACCTTGATTTTTGTGTCTAACCTGATATCTCGGTCTTGAAACACTCTAGACTGGAGTTTCCCAAAAGCTGCAGCGGCTTGCTGTATTCGATGATTGACTTCTGCGTCCACATTGGCATGAGAAGATAAAGTGCTGCCGAGATACATAAAGTTATCCACGTTCTCCAGGACTGTTTCTCCAACTTTTATAGATGGTGGAGTTTTAACTGCCTTTTGGAGAAGGTTGGAAGAGAACTTGAGTTTTCTTGGCTTTTATCTTTAAGCCGAGTTTTGTATATGCATAGTTAAAAGCATCCAGTATAGTTTGTAGATCTTCCTCAGTATGTGCCGCTATGGCATTGTCATCTGCATACTGGAATTCAACTATTGCAGATATAGAGATCTTACTTTTTGCACGTGATCTTCGCAGTTCGAAGAGTTTTCCTTCAAAGCGAAATGCAATTTCAATCAACTGTACTGGTAGTCTTGGGTATGCAATGAGAAGCACGACTGATATAAAGATGGAAAACAGTGTTGCTGCCTTTAGACTACCCTGTTTCACTCCTGTCTTTACTTCAAATGGTGTGGAAGCACCATCTTTTACAAGCACAGCACGGTCAAATCAGCTCATTTTATCCAACTTTCAAATTTGATTAAATCGCACTGAATTATTTCCCCAAATAATCCTTTGGAGATCGAAAACAACCACACTTCGACTTCCAAAAGCGAGATTTTCAGTCGATTATTTTGTATAGCACATTTAACAAATAGAAAAGCCCTGACTGTGCTCTGTTCTGTAGTAAAACACGCAGGAAGCGGCTAGAGCACGAAAGAAGTGAAGGGAGAAACACGAGACGTAGTCGAGTGTTTTTCCCCACTTCTTGAGTGCTCTAGCCGCTTCCTACGGCCTTTAATACAGAACAGAGCACAGTCAAGGCTTCTCTATTTGTTTTATAATAAAGAATCCGTTAAATTCCCCACACATTATTTGCAATTTCCAAACAGACTTTATTTTTAAAGCAAACAACAGTGTCGTCAGCATGCTCTATACTCTGACAGAGCACGTTTACAATAAGCCAATTAGAATCCTTGTCAGAATGGGCCACCTAATTTGATTGGATGAACAAGACCAAAGCTTTTAAAATGTCAAACCATCAAAAACTATCGCGAAGAATCGCAAATCTTGCCTAATAATTCCGATGCATAAAAGTGCAAATTTTAAATGTACGGAAACCAGCATCTGTAGTAACGTGATTAATGAAATCCGGCCGAATTTTGGCCCATAAAAACCTGGACGTTATCAACGTGACAATTTGAAAACAACTGCTTAAAGCTTGTGGTTGGAACTTGGCAAACTGCTACGCTGTGTTGTTCTGTGAATAAACAACGGTCGAATTTACAGCAGCGTGAGGATTTTCTGAACTGGTGGCTGCATCAGAGGAACTTGGCTGCGATGGCCTTCCATTCAATGCACCAGAGAGGATATCTGAACAAGCCCTTAGCTGTTCACTGGATGGACGACTGTTGTAATTCCTCAGGCTAGGTTCAATGCAATGACGAGCGTGATTGCAGTGGCTCTGACACTATGGTTAGAATTTTATTTGTATTTTGGCGCTCATTTTCTAGAGAAAGTTATAGTTGTTGATTAGAAACGTGTGTGTGCTAGCCAGTTTTAAAATCCTCCACTTTCCTTGATTGTTTTGTTTTTTTTTTTTTGGCAGGAAAGTTTAGCAAATGTGCGTCCACTCTATTCGAGGTTTTCATATGGCATATATTATATTTTTGCAACGAAAAACTCACCTTCAAAAACTCGGATAGCCTATTTGGTGGATTGTTTTGGTTTCCTTTGTTTCTGCTCTTACAATTATCTCGTCTATTGCGGCACTTGACATGTTTTCAAATCTCTGCCTGTTTAAATTGCCGCCGCGCTCATTGTTTTCATAATTAGCTTTGTTGGAAACCTCAGTTTCAGTTAAAAGGTAGGTCGCATTGTCATTGACAGTATCCTCTAAATCGATCGACTCTAATAGCTCGTTTTCTCTTTCGTCTTCTAGGTCGTAGAGGACTTCTGGGTCGAATAGAAACCCGAGAGAGAAATTCAGGATTTGGTCCGCCACGTTACAAATTGGCAGATGGCGTGACAGCTTCAACTCCATGTTCTATACTCCGATAGAGCACGCCCTTTTAACCAATGACAGCACGCGTTATATCTGAGCTTTATTATAAAGTTAAATAACGGGTTACTTTTGACCTATTTATAATCTTGTTAGAAGAAGGTCGGATAAATTTAATTACGTTGTGTAAATAGATGATCAAGAATTGCTCAAATTGCTGTCAAATTATGTATTGATGTTGTTTTTCAAGATTTGGTAGTTTTAATCGGTCCAAGTGTTTTCAATTCGTGGCATGATGCTCCGAGATTTATGTGAAATTTTGAGCTTCAAAAGCGACATTTGGTCGAAACTCAGTTATTATCGATTTTCTCCAAAACAAATCGATATTCAGGCAAACGAAGTATGCAGTGCTTTGTTGCACTATAAGGCGTACCTACCTTGAGAATATCAGCCGAATCGATTTCTTGGCTGTTGCCACCAAACGTTTGACTGTTGGTGACATTCGCTCTTACGGAAGGTTAAATAGATATGTTTTACAGCAGGTTTATACTCTACTGGGTAAAAGCTTTGGATGGTTTTCAAAGTCTTTCTTCTTTAAACACAGCCAGCCGTCGAGGAGCCGAGAGATTGGGGAAAGTGAAAGGAACGCTTTCATTGTTTTCGAGTATTTAGAATCTCTGACTAAAATACCAGGGCATTCAAATAAGCATAGCTATTTTAAGTGCACTGAAAAGAATGCGATCTTAAATGTGGACATCTGAGATTCGATTTGAATGCAGTTCGGAAGAATAGAAGTTTCTCAGATGGACCCGTCTTCATGAGAGGTTGACTCACTCATATTTGATACATGATTCGATGAAAGGCCAAGAGATTTTGTATGGCCATTAAAAGACTAATTTACCTCTGAAGTGAGACAAACAACATCGTGGCAAAAACGAGTGAATACAACGTGAAAATAAAGCGCTAATTAATACGCTCGAAACATTCTCCACTGGTCAAAGATTACTTTCTGCTGAGCACTAAAGAATGCGGTCTGAAAAAGATCTAGAATCAAAGATTAAATCCGAAATATAATCTGAAATTAAACCTCTTGGCTGGATCCGTCTACATGGGAGGCTGTCACATTATGACATAGTGGCACAAGCGTTAGTAATGCGGCATATACATTGACGAAGACTTTGGAACTGATTACAGCACCCATCCAAGCATTCAGGACATACTAGCTAGTCATTCTTTAAACATGACGAAAAATTTCGATTTTAAACCTATTAACTCAAAGCAAGTGTAGAAGCTTTTGTTACAAATGAATACGCGTAAATCCTGCGGCCATGACCTTATGCCTCCACGATAACTGAAGGACTCTGCATCTGTGATGTCAGAGTCTCTTGCAAAATTAATCAACTGTTCAATCAATCTAGGTTACTATCCTTCACGCAGGAAAATGGGGCAAGTGACCCCTTTATTTAAGAAGGACGGTGAATTTTGTAAAACGAACTACAGACCCGTTTCTGTTCTTCCTGTCATCGATAACATTTTTGAACGAATCCTAGCAAAAAAAACTGAGCCTTTTTATCAAGATATATTATCAGATTTCATCTCTGCATATAGACCAGATTACAGCTGTGAAACCTCTTCCGAAGTTGGAATTGCTAACAGTTGGCAAAAGTGAAATGACATGATTGTAAATCAGGCAATGGAGATTGGTGCGAATAGTGAATATGAATTTGCTTTTCCTGTCAAGAATTCAATTGAATTATTGGGCGTAACTATCGACAAGGATTTGATAAGGTTAATTAACAACTTGCTGTTCTTACGAGATTTAAAAACATTATTACCAGTAACGTAATGCTGCGTTTATAGAAAGCTTTGTTCTACCACACTTTCAATATTACTCTCTTCTTTGGCATTTTTCTAGCAATAGAAATTGTGATAAACTAGAGTCTTTGAACAAACGTATTTTACGATTTACTTTTAATGATCCACTGTTTAGTTAGTATGATATGTTAAAGAAAGCAAAGATAGCATCCGTATATACTGGAAGCTGACTTTACAAATCTCTAATGGTAGTTTTCAAGAGCTTATTTGTTTCTATGTATCCTGGATATCTAAAAGAGCTTTTTGTTCTTCGTAATTCCAGTTATTCACTGAGAGGAAAGAATATTCTGACTATACCTATACCAAAAACAACAAAATATGGTCTTGAGTGCATCCGATATCAAGAAGCAAAAACTTGGGATTCACCTCCACACAGCATGAGAACAATTACATTTTTTAAAGATTTTAAGATAGCCATAAGGAAAATGAACTTTTAGGAATAATTTTTTTAATTATTGTATTGGTAGTTGTTCCATTTATAATTTGACAGACCTATGTATTTTTCTTTCTCGAAGATATTAGCTCAACAGAGCTACTCTGAAAATTCGAGTCGAATTAAAGTATATGTATGTACGTATGTATGTATGCCATAGTGGCACAAGCATTAGCAATGGCGAAAATAAACTTTTTTCTGTAAAGTTCCACAATGAAAAAATTAAGCGCCAAAGCGCTCGAGAGATTTGCAACTGTAGGTTTAAGGTCAGACTTTTCATAGATCAGTTAAAAGGAACAGCTCAATTGTTTGCAGCATCTAATCGAAATCAGTTTCTTCTAGGATGCACTTTCAGTCAGCAAAATATAAACGCACGTCCGGGATTTTGACTGCACTGGGATTTCTGCACTCAGCTTATTACTTATCGCGTCTGCGTTTGCTTTTCTAATCCCTTCGAGGTCTGAGTACTTGGAAAAAAATAGTTGTCTTCCTTGCGGCTAAATCACGAGTTATTCCTTTCCCACTAAGTGCACGATTAGTACTTTAATTGCAAAAATAAACAACAACAAAGCGTTACTCGCGTAAAATCTTCGTAAATAAATACTTTTAAGTTTAAAAAACTTCCCTAGCTATTGTATAGAGTGTATCGGGTACAAGTTCTTTTAAAATCTAACTTAAAATTCACTTTACCTATTATATATTTGCCTGTACAAAAGGTACAAAAGGGGGCCTGGGAGCAGCATCATATTTTCCTTGAGCCGCTAGACACTGAAAGTAGGCTCAAGTAACAAAAATTTCTGTCAAATGAAAAAGTTTTTCTTTCTGAAATACAAAAAAATTCACTGATATTTAACCCCTTCCGACAAAGACGGACCATATGTATTTTTTCAGAGTCTGCAACCAAAAAAATTTGAAATTATTAAAGAAAAAATGATCAATAATCGCAGCCTCTGATCTTTCTCTCTTTTCCATCTCTGCGAAGTCAATCGCCAGTTCCCCTATTTATTTAATAATCAATATATGTATATATGAAAAAGGGGTAAGCTCTCGTTGTCTCTCTTCAGTAAGGAGCATTGGCTATAAATTAATCATAATTGCTACACGACTCGATGTAAGGTTTCTAGATCTTACATGTCCATCAAAAAAAACATTTACCTCTGGAGGGAGAAATTAAATTCCGTGGCAAAAACTAATGAATTCAACGTGAAAATAAAGCACCAACGTGCCCAAATACCTAGCGCGAGTAACTGTCCGAAAAGGTAACACTTATAATGGATCTGTTAAAATGGAATAGTTCAGTCGTTTGCAGAAGTCAGTTCAAACTCCTCCATTCTGGCATGTGTGGCGTGACGAGACTTCTTTCCCACTGAGATTACAACTCAGTATACCAAGCTGCGGTGCAGTTCTTTTAAGAACCTTCAGATTCGATGGGCGATTCGTGATTATTTTAACTAAAGATTCACTAATAATGAATGAATTGCACTTTTAGATAAATACCAAACCATTAGCTACCCTGAAAGGCACAAAGAATACTTCCTCAAAGATGAAAGTCTGAGACACTATCAGAAACCTCTTGGAGGGACCAGTCTGCCCATGGGAGGCCCTCACAACATCAGCATTCATTGTTCTGTTGTAACTATTATACTTAAAAAATTTGACGCCAGAGAAGAGAGAAAGGAGCGCAGGCTTCGTAGTTGGGCCCATGAACTTCTTTCCAGTTTGAATTGCACCTCCGCCTTTTCTATTTGCAGAAGCCATATGAAAATAGAAGGCCAAGACTCCGAAATGATTTGCAACAGTCTTATGAGATCAGGCCTTTGATGGATCACTTAATTAGTTATTACGAAAGCGTTAAGTCACGAGCGGCACTTCATAAAAATCATTGCATTTTTATATGTCATTAAGGACGTATTTATTCCCAAACAGGAACCGTCATATAAGTCAAGCAGCTTTAGCCAGATGAGCGCAAAAAAAAAAAATAGAATTACTTCCTATAAGCACGTACGGTGGCCCATAGGGGACATGACACATTTTTGTTTTTATCGCGCGATAATATTTACTATTAATATACCAAACCATTAGCTACCCTGAAAGGCACAAAGAATACTTCCTCAAAGATGAAAGTCTGAGACACTATCAGAAACCTCTTGGATGGACCAGTCTGCCCATGGGAGGCCCTCACACCATCAGCATTCATTGTTCTGTTGTAACTATTATGCTTAAAAAATTTGACGCCAGAGAAGAGAGAAAGGAGCGCAGGCTTCGTAGTAGGATAATTTATCATTTATCACGTGATAGATGGAAACTTGTCAGAGCACGTAATCGGCTGTCATGCAAGTTGTTTCCGTGGACAACAATGGCTGCTACAGTTGAGGAGGTATATTTTGAGGTCAATAGTTCGTTTTATTTACTTAAAAAGATCATATAGCAGCTCGTTGCAATACTACTACATATAGCTCTTTAAATCAGCACAGTAAACCTTCATTTTACGAAACCCTACGAGACGCTTTCAGGGATGACTGTCAGTGTCTGAGAACAAAAGTGGATTATCTAATCTTTATGATTACATTGCAGGTTTGTAAATTTCTAGAAGGCAGATGTGTCGACAAGAGCGTTGTTGCCAGGTTTCGTGAACAGAAGGTGAGAATGTTAGCTGTAAACCATTTAGTCTTTTTAACCATTTAGTCTTTTTAACGGTCACGTCTGATTGAAGTTCCTCGAGCAGGAGTTAAGTTGATCCACAAATATTTGAAATACCGTATTCATTTTGTAAAAATAATGATGAAGCGTTTAAGAGTAAAGCGGGAACACGGAAATATACAATGGATCTGTTGTCTGTTGAATGGCGAAAGATATTGCACAATTTTCTTATCACGGCAGTCACTTTGTAAACATAATATGAAGTAAAAGTACTGAACACCCATATATACTAGCTCAGTAGGGCTCTTAAGTAACTATGCTCATCACGAGCGTTTGCGATTGAGTCGCCGAGGGAAGAACGAAAGAACAAGCAGAATGAAAGGAATTATTATAATTTTTTTTGTGAGCGATTTCGTGACACTTCATAGCCTCCCACGATGGTGTTATTAATAGAGGATCGTCTTACACATGTGGGGAAGAATGTTACGCAATCTCCTAAAAACCCCTGCTTTTGAAGGCTAGACCCGTCACGAATCCTTGATTCCCTACTATATTGCCTTAGCTCTGTCATGGATCCTCGTTTTGCATACATTATAATTATCGTCCTTGTTATCGTTACTATTTATGGTTATGTATTTTTATTTAAGATGGACGGTTCTGCTGTGATATATTGCCCTGAGTTCTTCCTGATGGACCTGGGGTTAAAGACAAAAGGTGACCCGTACGCTCTCCGTCTGTTTTGCGAGAGGGAAGAAAAGAAGGGGAAAAATAAGGACATAGAGGAGAGAAAACAATATTTGATTGAAAAACTGAGATCAACAAAGGGATCACGTCACTCTGCGTCGGAGGGCAAAAAAGCTTCCTCGACTTCCAACGCTAAGTCACGATACCGAAAGTTCAAAATTGGCTGGCTGCACTTCTCGGAGGAGAAGGGAAGATACCTCGCAGTAAGACAATCTACTAGGGGTGGAACGAGGTCAGTTTCGTTGCCTAGAATTAGCGGGACATCCGACATTATTGACGAGGCTCGCAACTTGTTTTTTCCTCAAGGTGGATCCGCGTTTGGAAGATGGCTAGAAATGGATTCTGATTTAGCTAACTTTAGTGGCGAGAAGATTGATAAGCTTATCACCCCTGAAGGGAAAGAGATCGAATTCTCCCTTCAGTCTTATTTCAATCTTTACAAGCTTACCCGT
>NC_142530.1:5042500-5067500 GCF_964205215.1 Stylophora pistillata
TACCTGTCTATCAATCACTTGTCTACCTTCAGGCGAAGTGCGATAAGGCATTTTATTAATTGGTGTAGTGTCACCCGTATCGATCACGTGCTGTACTAACGACGTTCTACCTAATTCGGCATCAGAAAAATCAAACACATCACGCTATTTCTTAAAGAAATCACGAAATTCAATTTTTTCATGAGCTGACAGAATACTATCAGACAAGTCAGGCAATTAAGAATAATCACATTCTTTTTGGTTGGTTATCACTATCAAGAGAACTATGACTTTTGCGTAGCTTTTCATTCGCATTCAACTCGAAAGTAGCTATGTTACGATCTACCTCCTCAAAATTAGCTAGACGGGTCCTACGGTAAATTTTCACTGGGTTAAAGAAGGATTAACCAACCTAATAGGGATAGTACCATCCTCTGCAATACTAACAAGCTCTGATACTCCAAAAATCGAATAACGGTGAGATAAATCAGGCTTTGGAACAATCATGCCATCGCTACCATACTTATTTGACGAGTCGACAAGTTCCCAGAAATCAAAATTTGTGACTGAGGTGGAATCACAAAGGTACGAGAGTCATGGGCCGAAGAATGAAGGCTTTATCAATTAAATAATTGTCGTCATCTACGCGTACACCCTCAAAAGGAAAACGTCTGGGCTCAGAGGAAAACTAACTAATCCATTCTCAAAATTAACTTTGAAACAAAATCGTTGAAGAAAATCTCTACCCAGTATAACATCAAAAGACAGGTCCTCTATCACACCTACTTAGAAAATAAATACACGAGAATCAATAACAAATTCCATCGAAGTCTTTCTATTGTAGTCAAAAGAGAACCATTGACTGTCGTCGCACTTTCTGAATCAGGCACACCAAGTTCTGGGTAAGCGTGACATAAATACTGGCGCCACACTCAAGCACTTACTGCTGTGACAGAAGCTCCGGAATCTATTAAACATTGAAAATCATAACCCTTCATGCTAACAGGTAGAAGAGAACTTCCAGCCGGTGCAAAAGAAATAGAAATGTTATCAACTTCGTCCTCTACATAATTACTAACGGGATTTGATATCGGCTGTACAAAAGAATCCGCTTCAGCGCTGCTGCTAAAATTATTCAAAGTCCTCGTGACGGATAAACTTGTTGACACCTGTTCACCATTCTCTAAATCACTGCTAGCCAAAGGCGAGTAGTCACTACATAAAGTTTCGTTGCTATCGGGTACCTCGTTTTGCTTAGCGTTGTTCGAAATGACCTCCGAAATAACAATATCGTCACCACTCAACATATCATCAACAAAAACATCTGCTTGCTCAAACACTAGGATGTTTTCTTCAACAACAGGACTTTTAGAACTTGGAGGTTCTTCCTTTAAGACCTCACATAAACACTGAGTAGATTTATCCTGAACAGACAAAGTAGAAAAATTCGGCGTACTGGCGCCTGAAAATAAAGTCGCGTGTCCTTTGCTAGACACCGGAGGTCGTTTAAGTACTTCCACAGTACTTGTCATGACTACTTCAAACAATTCAAGTACCTTAATAACGATAGCTAGAATAATGGACAAAATAATGACGATACTACTCTCCAAACAGGCGCCTTGTTTTTGTCTACCACTCTGCGGATGGTGACTAGATGAATGTTTTGGCAAGGTTTGACAATTATCTTTGAAATAACATGTTGCGCTAAATTAACTCTCTCATCTACTGAAATATCGGTAGGCTTGACTTTACTGAAAGCAAGTTTATCAGCCTCGAGCGATCCTCCCGATAAATTTTCACGATCGGAAAGATTTTCTCTGGTCTCTCCGCCCTCATAAATAAGATCTTCGGAGTCAGAACTTTGGCTACCGGAACAAGAAGAAACTAGAGAACATTCACTAGGCATAGCAATCCCACTAAACGTTTTTGATTGTGCGTCAGCCCTCGGCGATCTATTAGCTGATTTAAAAAGTGAACGAAAGAATGGTACTCTAGATTGCTGAACGGGTGGAGGAGGGGCTGGCCACTTATTCGAACCCGAACGTAAAGCTAAACTTTCCTGGCAAACGGCCTCTTCAGCCAGGGCTCGCGCTCGCTGCCTAGTAATCAGGATGATTATTGAAGAGATACCACGTGACCCAGATTTCCCAAAAGTTAAAGCAACGTAATCGAAAACGGTACTAATGAAGAGAAATCGTTATAGACACTAATTGAAAATTCAAACCTTGAAATTGATCATTAACAGCGATAATCAAATCACAAGCTAAGTGACCTATACACTAAATAAACTGTTACATTCTACGCTGACTAGAAAAGAACTCGGCTATCACTCAGATTTAGAAAGTCAAATTAGCTTGCAACGGAAAAGCATGCAGTTAAAAGCGAAGTTCCACTCACAATTTTGGGAATTCCAAAAGCGTCTTTTACCAACTTGTAGATAACGGGTGCTCCACCGGTTTTGTTGAAGACGAGTCCTCCACCAAATTTGTTGGGGGTTTTTGCCACTCGCTTATATGAATTAACGAAAGGTACCAAGACTCTGTAATTTTCTTCTTTATTCTCTTCTGGACAGCTACTACAGCAACGCTTTATGCATCTAATAATAATCATACATTAGCGTGAGGAACCAACGCCTTAAGTTGGAAAATCGTAGACCTGTTTGGGTTAGCTGACCGTGAGAGTTTCCGCAGCGTATTCGTTGTTTTGCAAAGGGGGAAATAGGGTGGCTCGCTCCGAAACAGTTGGCGAGCACCAAAGAACCAATTAAACGCCAATGATCGAGGTACATACGAGAATCACGCGATCAAGCAGGATCTTCAGTGTGGGTAAAACTGAAGGTCAGTTTTACCAACCCAAACATGACCACCTATATGAAACTAATTATTCTCAACCATAACAAGCGATTAAAATGTCTAGCACGACAAGACGGAAATCCGCGAATGGAGCCAAGTTCAAGCACACACCAAAAATAAAAGATCAAAACTATAAAATTACCAAAATAATACGTTGACGCAAAAAGGCGAGACTTAACAAAACAAAAGGGAAACCTAAAAATACTCAAAATAGCAATCCTTTAAAATACTCTACAACACCTCTATCCACACCGCCGAGTGTGTATCGCAATTTTCAATTCAATTCAATTTATTTATTTGTTAGCAATACAATATTATCACAGTCCTAGGTGACCCGCAATTAGCAAGCTATTCTAGGCGGGCCACCCTTCTAAAACAAGTGCTGTCTCTGCTAATGATCACATACCGATACAATTAAACAAAGATAATCATTAAATAAAAATACAATTGTTAAATAAAATAAAATAAAATTAAGTCCGTTGAATAATTAAATAATCAATTGCAAAGTTATCAAGATATAAAATACAATTGAACAAGACTTAAACGAAGAGTTACTTTATCAAGAGATATTTACAAATTTCTGAGCAGCGTATATCAACATTCATCTCCTCATTTTCCAAAAGTTTTAACAGGCGATTTTTAAGTTCACGCTTAAACGGGGTTCTGTTTTTAATACGAAGTTCTTTTGGGATGCTATTCCACAATCTTACACCTATTCTAGCAAAAGAAAATAAAAGTTGGTTAGTTTACCGTTGATTAATTTACCGTTGAAGACATTTTTCTGCGATCATTGAAGGAAATCAACTGAAGCGCTCCTTCAAATTTTTATGTGTTCAAAGTGTAAACATTGGTTACGTGAAATAGGGGAAGAACCTATGGACATTTCTTAATCACGTCGGACACGATACACCAAAATTTGCTGTGATTGAAATAGAGAGTAAACTAGATGTCATTTCGTTTGCATCAAATTTACTCACTCTCACAATTATTTATTCTTCTCATTTACTCTCTCGTTATAGTCATTTTATTTCTCAAATGTACTCAGTTCGTGGGGCTCATATACACTCGCGGTAAGACATTGTCACTAAGAAATGAGACTTTAACTTTTTTAAAACAGTTTATAACAGTGATAGATAATTCTATTTACACTCTTCCCTTCTCTTTCTTCCTCTTTCCTGCTCCTGCACGAGCGCGTCCGGAATGCGGTCGCGTGGCGACCGTGGCAATGTTTCCACCTTTTAGTAGTGGTACTTTGAATGTTTTGTAACCATTGATGCAAGTCGATATCATCTGAGCTAAAGTCGATTTTGGATTATGCTCCTTGTAATTCTTCTAATCGCTTCATCACATATAGATGTCGAGGTTTTGTGTAAAACTTGCTTGTATATAGGTACTTGCTATGTTGCCACTCTTAAGTTTTTCATTTTGTGTTTAAACGGATATCCAGGAACGGTTTGATTGTATTTATCTTCTTTTCGACTTCTATGGAGGGATGGATTTCAGTAAGATACACCACTTGTCTGATTGGATGAAACTGAACTTTCTTCATCATCACTTTTGTCCCATGTATGATCATACCATTCCGACTCGTAGCCACTCTTATACACCCATTGCTAGTTTTCCATTGGCCTATCATTGATTGATTGACACATGTCATAACTCAGAAAAAAATCGGTAACAATTTTGACAGACAGGTCATTGACTTTGATCCCAAAAAATGTAACGATGCTATGACTTGATTAAAATTTGATGGACAGATAATAATGAGACTACCTAGGTTACAACGCCTGCTGTCATTTCGTATTTTCCCCGATTTGTCTGCTCTATGGTTTATTTTTTACCCGAGAATTGTGATGTTCATGAGCATGGTGCTGCGTTTTTGAATAATCTTATCGCTCCATTTTTTTTCTGAGAATTTTTTAATGTATGAAACGGGTGATTTGATTATTTCTCTTGGAATCATGCCATTGAATTGCGTTGATGTATCGTTGTTATTATTTTCCTCACTTGCGAATTTTGTATGAAATTTAAAGTCAAACACTTTCGTGACTGTTAGGGAACGGACTCACACGTTACATTTTTATTTTTTTAATTAAGATTTGTTTATGAACTAAACATTTTTATTGAGAGAAAAGCTATCGCATGTTTTTACCTTGAACGGACCATTGTTCATTTTCCGAGAATTTTGAATACTCATTAGAATTGTACAGCGAATTTTAAATATCCCTATTGTTCATTTTCTGAGAATTTTGAATACTCAAGAAATGCTCCCTGCGTAGTACTTAATGCATCACATCAAACATGAAGTTTTCGATTTATTTACATCAAATTATTAAACACACTCCTTCGTCATATGTTTGTTTCCAAACTTCGTCCACTCAAGTATAAGAGTGGAAGCAAGAGAGACACTTTCCTGGGTGGAAAACATTTGTCAAGTAGCTAGAACGATATAGTCTCTACAGTATATCAAGCTGATGCGAATTAAGTTACGAGCACTGTTTCTTAAGTTTTAACATGCAAATAAGTAGTGGTAGCCACATAGTTGCAAGTTTTTAATTCATTGAAAGAACTCCCCATCACATTTTACCACTTTATCACGATTACTTCATGTTAACTCTGTACAGCCTTTTCATTATTTAAAAGACCACTAACTGAAAGCAAGTAACAGTCAAATCAACAAAAAAGGGGGCTGTTGAAAACTGATTGTATTGCTCACTAAGCAGCAAAATTTCCGGGCGCCTACCAAAAAAGGCAACATTGTGACTTCATTAGCCACGGTTGTTCTAAATTATCTTTGAACAGATTATTCTATATCAATGTGTGGTAGATCGCTATGCAAATGTTGGCAACTTTAGCAGCACACTAAAATTCATCAATTGGCACAATTCATGTCTTCTTAATCGTGCGTTTTAATATGGGAGAAGGAACCATCATAATTAAAACTTTTTGACCGGAAAAGCTTACCTAAAAAGGAAGCTTTCGGCTAGCTTTCGATATTTCTGCGAATCGATTATGTGCCCCCGGAGGCGCTATTGTGAATTTATTTTGAGATGTTTATTATCTGTCGTTAGTGTCACGGCAAGAACTGAAATAATTATATCTTTCGATCTACTGGGCATAATTCGCTGACTAAAACGGTAAAATGTTTCCCCTCTGAAAGACAATTCTCGAAATTATTTTGTGATATTTATTTTTTTCTGTAGTACTCCGAAACAAAGAGTTGGTAGCGCCTAAAAACATCCCGTCAAAAAGGGGTCAAGATCGGAATTCTATTGTTACTCTCTCTGGATCACTAACAGTTTCTGGGCAACGAGTCGATTTTAAATCGTCACGATTTATAAGTCACTCGATAAACGATTTAAAGCGAGACTCGTTTGTTTGTGAATAGAAACGAGACTCGTTTATAGAAACGAGACTCGTTTGTAGAAACGAGACTCGTTTGTAGAAACGAGACTCGTTTGTAGAAACGAGACTCGTTTGTAGAAACGAGACTCGTTTGTAGAAACGAGACTCCTTTGTAGAAACGAGACTCCTTTGTAGAAACGAGACTCCTTTGTAGAAACGAGACTCGTTTGTAGAAACGAGACTCGTTTGTAGAAACGAGGGATCACTCACAGTTTCTGGGCAACGAGTCGATTTTAAATCGTCACGATTTATAAGTCACTCGATAAACGATTTAAAGCGAGACTCGTTTGTTTGTGAATAGAAACGAGACTCGTTTATAGAAACGAGACTCGTTTGTAGAAACGAGACTCGTTTGTAGAAACGAGACTCGTTTGTAGAAACGAGACTCGTTTGTAGAAACGAGACTCGTTTTTAGAAACGAGACTCGTTTGACAAAACGAGAGTCGTTTTGCGAAAGAAGGCTCGTGTGCCAAACTTTGCTCTTGGCGCATGCGCAGAAGTATAGTTTTTTTTCCAGGGTAAAGTTTTAGGTTCAAGATAAGCTGGGATTTTGCTGCAATTTGTTAAGGTAATCTCTATTTTCTTTTTCTTGGGATTACAAAGTGCAGGGAAGGCCTAAACCGATATTTTTATAGAGCTTCTGGCATAAATTTCAGCAGATAAAGTAGCACTGGATATTTGTGTCGAATTAAGTTCAAAGCTTGAATCGGATCCTATCCCATTACTAAGGTTACTTCATTTTTCCACAACAAGAGGGAAACCAGAAATTAAAACCATGAAAGATGTACATTTTGATAAATAAAAATTAAATGCAGAAACTTCATATTCATTATGCAAGGAATATTTCATCATATTTTGCTGTTTTAGACTTTTTTTCCCTTCAAGCAGACGCATAGCTGTTTGAACTTGGGCTTTCTCTATCGCACATCTGGAGTTATCTTTAGGAGACTGCCCTATTGCCATTTGTGCTGTCGTTACGCAATTTTGTCATTTCCAATCATGGATAAGTCTACTTGTTTTTATTTTTGCCTGCTAGAGTGTAATGAATGTTGTTATGGTAGTAGACAATAATCAAAAAAATATATTACTATATAGCAGTAGGTTCTTACAGATGCCAAAGGTTGAAATTGAAAAAAAAAAAAAGCCGAATTTATTTCGGGCGTTTCCTTCGGAAAGCCCGAGTAATTTATGAAAACTGTATTCATAGAATACATGATCTAAAAGTATGTGATCATTTCTTTCTTAAAATGAATTTTTTCGTCGTAAACTATCTTTTATCTCAGGGATCTCATCAAAATAAACGCAAATCAAAATGACAAATCTAATTCGCTATGAAAAAATGCTCTGACATGTTTATGTTTAGGAAAATTTTCTAGATTATTACAAAGATGAGATTGCTTCGGTAAGGATATTTTTAAGAAAGAGAGCTTTGATTTAGTGATTGTTTGTGAATTTTTAAGAAACAGATAACGAGATTAATAATTATGTACCTAGCAGCTGCCATCCTGGGGGTCGACCCTGGGGTCATACGGGGGAATAGACTTTCGTCGCCAATTTTGCATTGAAGTGCATTTGCACCTCCGAGACGAGACACATGGGAAAACACCCACTGGATTTTTACCATTGCCGCCATCTTGAGAATAAAAGATCCTTACCATGGTGACTGGCTATTACCATTGATACCTACAGATGTAAAAAAACTACTACTACTACTACTACTTTTTCCAGTTAGTCGCCGGCAAAAAGCCACATAGGATGTTTTTAACTTTGAGCCCTGTATAGCCCTGTATAGTAAACACAAGCTGAAGTAAGTTTTAGTTTGTGGCAAATAACATTCTTTTGGAGCATTACATTGTTTGAGTTAGTAGAGCATACTTCTTTGTCCCCAGGGGAAGGGCATTGGTAGCTTTATATTGAACAATGTTATTGTTGGTTAGGGGGCTTAGGAAATTCCTTTGCATATGCCCAGGGGTTCCCCGGGGTCACCCTCTCCCCCCCTGGGACGGCCGCTGATAAGTGCATAATGACCATAATGACTGAAACAAAAACTTTTGTTATCAGTTGCATATAATTATAGCTCGTTGACCTCTTTGCCTCTGGAAAATGTTGTCAAATAATACCATCTGGCCCGATTACAGTCGACTAATACATATTGGAAAACTTTATATCATTTATTCTCATCACATTTGCAAAGATAACTTTTTGACAGGTATTGAAAGAAAAGTTAAGGCTATTTCAATATAGAAGACATTGCATGATAATTTTTGCACTTATTAATAACTTCATCTACACTTTAACTAGGTTTTTCGTTTCCTTCTTGCTGAGATTCATTATTTTTCTTCTTTCTTCTCTTTCGGCTCTTCTTTTTCTTCCTTTCTGGTTCTGTGAGGATAGTAAGAAGAAATTGTTGTCGTCAGTTGTTTATAGGTTTTTGGTCATGCGGGATTGGCCTGAATTTCCCATTTTGGAATGCTTTGAGCAAATTAGAAAACTGGAGAAATTCTTCAGCCATGAAACTTAATGAATTTTGTTTGTTAAATCTTACCCTCACTTAAAGTTTTCCTCTCTTCAATGTCATGTCTTTGCCCTCCCATGTCCTTGTCATCTTTAAAGTTAAAGGGAAAGGCCTTGATTTTTTTTCTTCTTGCAGTTGGCAGTTAAATTTGTATTATGCATGAGTCTATAAAAACATAACTTTATAAAGGTGATTTCTTGTTACTTTATGTAAAGTTTGCTATGTTTAGAAGTACAGAAACAAATAGGTTTACAGCTTCATCTTTTCATTTTTAATTTTTTAAAATTCTGTAAAGAAAATTTTTCCACTTACCAGGAATAGTGGAATCAAGGGATTTATCAGTATCGGGCTTCATACACGAGTAAGTCCCTTTAGAACTTCTGCAATAGAACCTTCTGCTATCACATCACACTCTACACACAGTTCCCGCAAGCCAGCATCCTGGAAGCGTTTGCCAGTGTTGGACAACATGGTGCATGCTGTGTGGAATACTTCCATTTTCATAACCATATCTTTCAATTTTGCGCTTTGTTTCCATTGTCCCTCGCTTGCCTTTGCATACAGTGTTAAGTCAATGACGAAGCCGATGCTCTTTAAGTTGAGCGTGTTCTTTACCTTGAGAGACTGCACTAGAACCTTGTGAACGGTAGCCATGTCATTAGCAGGCACATCGATACTCGGGAGATACCTGTTGACAGCCAGTGAGATAGTTGAACCTCATTAAGGACAGAAATGTTAAATCCATCCTAGCCACTGGCTTTTTGGTTCCTGCACCAGAAAGGGTCTCCTCCAATCTATTTATAATACCCCACGGGAGTGTTGCTTTGATATATGGCTTGATAGTTTCAGGCAAAGGACCGATCTCATGCCCCAATCGGTGTGGCATCTGGATAAGTTGAACATTGTTCGGCATACGGTAACAGTATTTGCTTGGGTGGTTTTTGTACTCCTGCCGTAACTCCTTAAATAATGTCCTGGCCAAAAGAGGTAACAAGGCGCCGCACGCGATCAGAATATTCCGCCGAGATGTGTGTGTGTTGCCAGTTTAGAGTATAGAAACGCATCTAGTTCTTCTGAAAGTTTGACTGCACTATCACATAGCTCGGTAGGTTTCGGAGGCCATGACATCTTACTAATATTTGGGTGAAGTGCATCACAGAAGTACAGGCCAGCTTAAGATTCATATATAAATATGAAAGGAAACCCTCTGTATTAACATCTGAAGTTTCTTCTCGGATTACCCTAGACGTGGGTGTGATGGATTTTCAGAACGGTTTACTTTTAAGTGTAAGCAGATGCTGAAAGTGTGGCCTGAGAAAGGCTTTGAATGGCGACGCACCTCATTTCTGTGTTTTCAAACATACAACCATTTTTCGCGATTTTCTTTACATATCAAGAAAAACATCTCGATTTCTCCTTTGATGCTGATCATGATCACAGACTTTCTTTTTTTGAATTTGTTATTTCATGCTATTCTGACATCTTACTTTTCTACATTTACATATCCGCTCGCTTGCACCGGCTCTACAATCTCTTCTTTTCTACTTTTTATTCCAAACAAGTTAATGAAATGACTTATATCTACTTCTACGTCTTTGGCAGGAACAACAGCAATCCATCGTTTCATGAAAAACATCTTCCCGTCATTGCTTTGTGCAGTGGCTTTGGTTGGATGTTTTCCACGCATCGAGTGGCAGTTTGGGAGTTTACAATGGAAAAATTTGATTAAGACAAAAAAAAAAAAAACTGTTAAAACATCGATCGATCCCTTCAGAAAAACACACTTTCTGTGTTGAGTCCATCACCTTTTCAATCAACCAATAAAAAAAATTCAATTGCCGTATTCTGGTTCTTGCTCACAAGAAAGTTGAGAAATCTCCAATTAAATCCATATATAATTAAACTATACCCGTGTGTTTTGAAAGGTAGAAACCAAAGAATTTGCTACAATAATATTTCTTCTGATTGGAAATTATTGAATCAAGGTACTACTCAAGGTAGCGTAAGCGGACACTAACTATTCCATATTTTTATAAATGATCTAGAGATCTATTTAGATACCCTGCCAGTGTTATTCTAGTATGCTGCTGTTTCACTGAAATATCATTGCTCCTGTTTACAAAGTTAAAGACATGTCTGAGACATTGGTCAAACATTTCTTAGAGTGGATAGAAAAAATGGAATGTTATTTAACCCCAGCAAATGTAAGGAGCTTACAGTCCTTGAAATGCAATCATGAATTGTACCCTCCTGTGTTAGGGATCCCTAGTTGTACTTATGTGAGCATTCTAGGTGTCACCTTTCAGAGTGACTGTAGGTTCAATACACATGTTAAAGTGCACCTAAACCCAAAATTTTTTTTTCGCTTAACGAAATAAGCTTATTTTTTGGAGTATTTCTGTGCAAACATTTTTTAATTTGCTCAAATCTTTAATTTTCTATGCCCAGTCAAAATACGGAAAATCGGCCGCCATCTTGCCCCACGACCGAGTTTAAAGAAGAATGGCTCTAGCGGGTAATGTGACGTCAAATCGAGAACACGAAAGTCTGCATCTCACACATTTTCACTTGTTTGGGAAGATTGTCGTCGATATTGTCCGAAATATGCCGACTAGGTGTGTTGTATGAAGAATGTATGAAGCGCGATACCCTCTTGCAAATTTCGCACGTTGCTACATCCTTCTACAACACACTTAGTCGGCATATTTTCGGACAATTATCTACTACAACCTTCCCAAACAAGTGAAAATGTGTGAAATGCAGACTTTCGTGTTCTCGATTTGACGTCACATTACCCACTAGAGCCATTCCTCTTTAAACTCGGTCGTGGGGCAAGATGGCGGCCGATTTTCCGTATTTTGACTGGGCATAGAAAATTGAAGATTTGAGCAAATAAAAAAATTTTTTCGCAGAAATACTCAAAAAAATAAGCTTACTTCGTTAAGCGAAAAAAATTTTTTGGGTGTAGGTGCACTTTAAATGCCTCTATGTCCTTAGATGTCTACGTAAAGAGGAGTATAAGCAGGTACAAATAGACTTTCTTTTCGATTCCTTAGTACTTCCCCGATTTCACATATGCCCATATGGAGCATCAGACTCCGACCTCACCCCACTACAATGTTTTTTTCGATCGTTGGAAACGGAATTTTATTACAAGAAATCACAATTTACGATCAATTTTACAGAAGCAGCAGTATTTTTAAAAAGGTTTCTAAGGCCGCCAATCACCCCTGTCGCTTTTTATTCCGCTTGTAAAGGCCTGCAGCTACAACTTACGGACTACGTCTGGCACCAGAACAAGCATCAAAAGTAAACGTTTTAAAAATACATTCGTTCGTCGTTTAATTTTTAGACATAACCTATATGACAATTTTTAACTGTAATCAAGTGGTAAATTTAATTTTGTGGAATTATTAACCTTTTAACTCTTTTAACTCAAATTGCTTGTAACATTAGGACTGTATTTTTCTGTTTTGAATCAATAGAGACCATTATTATTATTGTTATTACTATTATTATTTATCATTATTAAGCGCGCTTATTTAAGGTTACTTCCTACCTTCAGAGGCTAATTTGTTTTGGGACTAGATTGAAGTTACACTTTTTAACTAGTGTTTGCAAAAGAAAAAAAATTAAAAATTTCAAAAAGCGTCCGACTTATTTAAAAAAAAAGTATTTTCGAATAAAAGTTAATAAATCAGGAAGGTGTCATAATCTCGTAAATGGGCGAACCCCCCGGGGAATATTCGAATATTAGGAGGAATATTACATCGCGCCCTTGACAAATTTCATACGTAGAAAGTCTTTTCTCGTGGATATAACACAAAACTCAAAATTAGAGAAGAGTCCTTGGGTAAAGAAAAAGAGAAAAAGGTCCAAAGAAGAGAGAGATGGCAGCATTTTGTCAAAAAAAAGAAAAAACAAAACAAAACAAAGCGACAAAGGTTCTTGGTTTGGCCAGGAGCCGTCGACAAGCTTGGCATCCACTGAAGATCGACAGCATTCAATTATCCTTGGGGCAAAGAGCGGAAAAATTAAAGTCAACACCACAGAAGGTTGTAAACAAGATTCTTCGTTGGAATCTGACGAAACCGATGGAGAAAAAGAAGAATGCGACAGATTTACCCTTTCTGCCGAGGGTTTTCTCTTCGCCGACTTTGTCCATTACAAAACGATCAACAGGGCGAGAAAAAAAAAAAAAGACTGCTACACGATACTTTTCCCGGGACAATCTTGATCCATTGTCATTGACGGCGGGTCTCGTCTTTCTCATTGGTTTGCGGTTTCGGGAGGCGAGATAATCTCCTGGTGTGGCGCAAGTTGTTTACAAACCTTTGGGAGCTAAAATCTCGTATTTGATTTTGAGAGGAATACATCCACTTTGAACGAATTTATAAGGTATGTAGATTTGACCAATTTTCGTGAAATTTCGCCAAAACATTCCCGGGATGATGACGAACAAAAGTGTGTCAGGAAATTTTGATCTTTTAAATATTTTTTACGTGGTGTCCATTTACGCAAAATGCTTCGCATATTTTTCGCTACTCTAACTTTAGATGCGAATATCCAGACAACCAATCAGAATATTGGAAAAGCCTGACACATTTTTGTTGATTGATACCTTGTGAATGAGACTAGGCAGCCATTTTTCTCGTGCCGCGGGATCCGATACCTGATAAATTCAATAGAAAAACACTCGGTCGTTTCACGCCTTTCCGGCTCCTGACACTTCCTAAGTGAAAAAATCGCCGAAATTATATTTCTATCGTAAATTGCATTTATTAACCTTTGTTTTGATGTCTAGTTTGTTAGGGTTTTCTTCCAACTAGCGCGCGTACGAATTTTCTCCCGAAGGACATCCGCGAAGGTAGGAGGTAACCTTAATTTTTGGGCTTTCAGGTTGGGCGCTTATTTGAGGCTGGGCGCTTATTTGAGGCTGGGCGCTTATTTGAGGCTGGGCGCTTTTTTGAGGCTGGGCGCTTATTTGAGGCTGGGCGCTTATTTGAGGCTGGGCGCTTATTTGAGGCTGGGCGCTTATTTGAGGCTGGGCGCTTATGGTAACCCATTCTCCCTGAGGTCATACCGCTGACAAACGCCAAGATGCCCCTAGGCTCGAGATTGAACTTTCCCACGCCGGCAAAGGTCCTTGAATCAAGCGCAATGTCATTCAAATTTTTACTTTGCCATCAAGGTCGTAATTTTACATCTTAGATTTACTGGCTTCGTTCACGCCTTCAGCCTTCTCTTTTTCTCCCTTCGATGTTTTTTTTAATTTTTAACAAGCACAGCGTGTTCCAACTTGATGTGACAGCTTAGACTTAGTTATGGCTTAGAGAGGAAACCAGCAGCTACAGCCACAATGGTACGCGTGTGTCGAGAATGGCAGTCGTTTTAGAAGTTGCTTAACGAGAATGTAGTGGAATACATCACATAAACGATCCATTTCTGTTACATGATGACACATCTATGCTTTTGAAATGATACCGGTTGCTACGTTGTTTACAAGGCAAGAGTCGAGAGTCGGGTAAGTACGTGACTAAATTCAGCTGAATTTTATAAGTTCACAGTTCAACTTATGTTACAAGTAAGCTAGTGCCACGTATTCTTATTACAGTATCATACATGCCAAGCAAAGGTTTTGATTACCCTCCTGTCCAATAGCCAAAGGGTTTTTGGGCGGAATTACGCGAAACAATTCCATGTTTAAATAAATTTGGCCCCAGCGTTTCATTATTCAATAACTATTTACAATCAGGCTTGTTTACTGGAGGTTTGAGATGGATCCAAAAACGAACGCAGCTCCTCTAAGGATTTGGGAAATTTTTCTTTATAAAGTTCCCTGTGAAATCTGTGTCACTACGTTCCGAAAGTAAAGATGACCCATGATCTGACCTTGAACTGAGTTCACTTGCAAACGAGGATACGTTCTTAATTTACGTTGATTTGGAGTCTGGCCCAGTTACAACGCCGAATTTTTCTAGGACACGAAGAAGCTAATCAACTACTTTAACCAAGTACGTCAAAATATCGATTTTTAACCCTGTCATGTTGGTTCGTTCCGAAGATTACCTTTTTCTTGGATTAAAAATTAAAGCTAATTTTAATAAGTAACTGGCGTGACCAAGCAACTATCATTATGCATTGTTTGCGGTATTATTTGTCTCCACATTTCTTATTCAATAAACAATTTAAAAAGAAAGCTCCTAACTGGTTCAAGGCCTTTTCTTGTTATTTCCATAATATTAGGTCAATCTTAGTCAGTAGGGCTCAATGTTTTGACCCTGTGAAAAGGTTATTCACTTGAAAAACGAGTGTAAGGGTGGCCCCTTATTTTTTTCAAGGTGAGAATTAAGTACAGTGATCTACGTATGCTGTTCCTCGGTGAAACCAAAAGTTGACCTTTTTATTTGCCAAATATTGTTTATAAATTATTGTAATTCATTGTGAGGTCCAAACAATGGATGCAAGTTCAGAATCTCAACCACTGAACTTTATCATTTGCTTAGAGCCATTTGAAAGACAAATTACCAGATGAAGTAAAAGGAAAGAAAAATAGAAATGTAATGCCACATTAGCCATGATGCGTGGAGGTTATGATTTTGATGGATCTTCATTCATTTATCTCATGCATTATGAAGAATTGAAACAACTCAGAAGGCAGATATGTTTCTGTACTTTCCATTTCGTATTTATTCGCTCAGGAGAAAAGGCAAAGAAATTTTAGCAATCTGTAGTAATTTAACCATATTGCATAACCAAGTTATAAAGGGGAAGAGCTTGAATATCCAGCCCAGGAGAGGTAGGAGATGACTTGGCTTAGTAAAAAATGTATCATCAAAAACCAGGTAATTGCCAAGTCAATTAGGTAGTGGAATTATCACAACCTTGGAAATATGTTAAGAGTTCATTTATAAATTTTAAAATAGGAAGAACATTGTTTATCCTGAGATCACTCTCTCCGCCAATGGGAAACATTGAAATCAAGGTTAAAATTCAGAAAAGGAGTATTTATGCACCCATTATCAACAGCTATTTTTTTATGAAAGGCAAGTAAAGCAAACAGAATCAACTTCTTAAAATAGTTTCCACTTGATTAAAGTTCAGGGTGATATTTAAAAAATTATACAGCACTCAATGGTTCCTTTTCACTCTCATTTAGATTTTTTCCTCATTTAGTGGTACCAGTGACTTGGCTAACATATTTGTTCTTTTACAGAAATTTGGACAATTCCCCTGGAGCTTTATTCCAAAGGTTAGTATGATTGTCCCTTATTTTGTATCTATAGTTCAACTTGCTTATAATACTAAGACTCATAGTGTTTAATGGAATTAAATTTGCTGCAAATCTAAAGCTATCACTTGTAGAGGATCCATATACCTTGACTGGCCCCAAATTAAATGCTTTCTTTTTAGCTTGTTTAGGATACTGCTCTTAGACTTGCTGAGGATACTGGTCTTTGACTCACTGAGGATACTGGTCTTTGACTCGCTGAGGATACTGGTCTTTGACTCGCTGAGGATACTGGTCTTTGACTCGCTGAGGATACTGGTCTTTGACTCGCTGAGGATACTGGTCTTTGACTCGCTGAGGATACTGGTCTTTGACTCGCTGAGGATACTGGACTTTGACTCGCTGAGGATACTGGGCTTTGACTCGCTGAGGATACTGGGCTTTGACTGGCTGAGGATACTGGGCTTTGACTCGCTGAGGATACTGGTCTTTGACTCGCTGAGGATACTGGTCTTTGATTCGCTGAGGATACTGGTCTTTGACTCGCTGAGGATACTGGGCTTTGACTTGCTGAGGATACTGGACTTTGTAAGTCTGGCTCATTGAGAAGAAGTCTGGTTGACTCGCTGAGAATAATTCTGGTTGGCTCGCTGAGAACAAGTCTGGTTGGCTCGCTGAGAATAATTCTGGTTGGCTCGCTGAGAATAAGTCTGGTTGGCTTGCTGAGAATAAGTCTGGTTGGCTCGCTGAGAATAAGTCTGGTTGGCTCGCTGAGAATAAGTCTGGTTGGCTCGCTGAGAATAAGTCTGGTTGGCTCGCTGAGAATAAGTCTGGTTGGCTCGCTGAGAATAAGTCTGGTTGGCTCGCTGAGAATAGGTCTGGTTGGCTCGCTGAGAATAAGTCTGGTTGGCTCGCTGAGAATAGGTCTGGTTGGCTTGCTGAGAATAAGTCTGGTTGGCTCGCTGAGAATAAGTCTGGTTGGCTCGCTGAGAATGAGTCTGGTTGGCTCGCTGAGAATAATTCTGGTTGGCTCGCTGAGAATAAGTCTGGTTGGCTCGCTGAGAATAAGTCTAGTTGGCTCGCTGAGAACGAGTCTGGTTGACTCACTGAGATGTTTGGTATTGCTATAATAAAAAATTATTTCAGCCAAATTTTCTGAAATAGGGTTAGTTGTAGTGGGAGTATGTCTTTCTGTCATTAGAAAGACATACTCCCACTTGTTTTTTGCTCTTTTTTTCCCCAGTACAACTTTCTGATGTCAAGTAATGGATCTTTACATTGTAACAATGAACCTGTGAATGAATAGAGGTGGTAGGTGTGAATGATTTAAATCCTATTGTGGAATTTTAAGGTAACATGCCCCACCTTTCCTCCCCCCCCCCCCAAAAAAAAAAAAAGGAAATAACCAGAATACTAAACGCCAAGTTGTCAGCCCTTTCTCTTACAAGTTAGTTGATTTAGTTCATAACTTCCTCTCCTTTTTCTTTAATTCCCTTCCTTGCCATGGTTATAATCACTGCCATTTCTGGGTTTACCTTATTTATCATTTTTGGCCTAGAGTTCCTTCTTGTCTCTTGGAAGTCAAATCATCCATCTAGAAGGCCTTTTTTAGTTGAAGATTGTTTCATCTTTCTATTACCCATGCCTGTCATCTTAAATTGACTTTCACTCAAAATTCACACCTAACTCTTTGTATTTGTTTCTCTTCCACAGTTGATGACTGGGATGGGAATTCACAGAAATGCAAACTAATGATATTTATCATGTGTTAAATAAATAAATCTTGAATATTAATAAAAAATCATCGAAATGTACTGGCTGACTTATGCAAAATAGTTATTGTAGCATGGAAAAAAAAAAGGGAGATAATAAGAACCATCTGAATTAAATTAAGTAAGTTTAGATCCTAAAAGTGATTACAGTGAAGGAACAATGTCTGATTCAGTTAATAGCAAATCAGTTCTTGAAAATCTTGTAAGAAATAATAATGAATGCACAGGGTTTTCAATGAGGTTTTCAGTTCTTTTTTTATGACATGTATTTTTAACCCACTAAAAGGTCAAAATATGTGTATTGACTCTTGGTATCTAATGAAAGTCAAATCCCTCTAATTGAATATACTAAAACTGTAAATAGTGCAACTTCTCTTGTTGTGGCCATCAGCGATATTCAATATTCAGACATTTTTCTATTAAAAACAACATGAACTATTGAAAAGTAATATTGCTTCAATCAACTGATTTGTGAAAACTCCCCTTGGGTGAACATTTTGCAACAAACTTTGATTCGATATCAATAATAGATAAAAAATTCCCTTCTCCTTGCAGTTAAAGGCAAGTACATTACCTACTCATAGTTCATAAAAGCCTTGAAAGTCTTTGAAGATGCTTGAATTAAAAAATTACAAATTAAAGGTCTTGAAAGTACTTGAATTTGAGGACTAGAACTTGATTTTTGCAATGCTTTTTCTCAACAATTTTCAAGTAAAAAATTGCAGTACTTTAATAGAAAAGCTGAGAAATAATGTTAAATAATTTTTAAACTTTCTTATGCAAACCTTTCCAAAAGAGGTCCTTCAATTTATCTAAAACTTGGCAAAGTCATTGAAAAGCCCTTCAATTTCAACCTTTAGCACCTGTAGGAACCTACTCCTATTATTTTGATTATTGTCTAGTACCATAACAACATTCATTACACTCCAGCAGGCAAAAATAAAAACAAGTAGACTTATTCATGATTGGAAATGAAAAAATTTCGTAACGACAGTAACAATGGCAACAGGGCAGTCTCCTAAAGATAACTCCAGATGTGCGATATAGAAAGCCCAAGTTGAAGCAGCTATGCGTCTACTTAAAGGGAAAAAAAAGTCTAAAACAGCAAAATATGATGAAATATTCCTTGCATAACGAATACGAAGTTTCAGCATTTAATTTTTATTTATCAAAATGTACATCTTTCATGGTTTTAATTTCTGTTTTCCCTCTTGTTGTGGAAAGATGAAGTAACTTTAGTAATGGGATAGGATCCGATTCAATTAATTAATTAATTAGTTAATTAATTAGTGCTACTTTATGTGCTGAAATTCATGCTAGAAGCTCTATAAAAATATCGGTTAAGGCCTTCCCTGCACTTTATAATCCCAAGAAAAAGAAAATAGAGATTACCTTAACATATTGCAGCAAAATCCCAGCTTATCTTGAACCTAAAACTTTACCCTGGAAAAAAATATATATACATCCGCGCATGCGCCAAGAGCAAAGTTTGGCACACGAGTATTCTTTCGCAAAACGACTCTCGTTTCGTCAAACGAGTCTCGTTTTTAAAAATGAGTGTCGTTTCTACAAACGAGTCTCGTTTCTAAAAACGAGTCTCGTTTCTAAAAACGAGTCTCGTTTCTAAAAACGAGTCTCGTTTCTATTCACAAACAAACGAGTCTCGCTTTAAATCGTTTATCGAGTGACTTATAAATCGTGACGATTTAAAATCGACTGGTTGCCCAGAAACTGTGAGTGATCCGAAACGAGACTCCTTTGTATAAACGAGACTCGTTTGTAGAAACGAGACTCGTTTGTAGAAACGAGACTCGTTTGTAGAAACGAGACTCGTTTGTAGAAACGAGACTCGTTTGTAGAAACGAGACTCGTTTTTAGAAACGAGACTCGTTTGACAAAACGAGAGTCGTTTTGCGAAAGAAGGCTCGTGTGCCAAACTTTGCTGTTGGCGCATGCGCCGAAGTATAGTTTTTTTTCCAGGGTAAAGTTTTAGGTTCAAGATGAGCTGGGATTTTGCTGCAATATGTTAAGGTAATCTCTATTTTCTTTTTCTTGGGATTACAAAGTGCAGGGAAGGCCTAAACCGATATTTTTATAGAGCTTCTGGCATAAATTTCAGCAGATAAAGTAGCACTAGATATTTGTGTCGAATTAAGTTCAAAGCTTGAATCGGATCCTATCCCATTACTAAGGTTACTTCATTTTTCCACAACAAGAGGGAAACCAGAAATTAAAACCATGAAAGATGTACATTTTGATAAATAAAAATTAAATGCTGAAACTTCATATTCATTATGCAAGGAATATTTCATCATGTTTTGCTGTTTTAGACTTTTTTTTCCCTTCAAGCAGACGCACAGCTGCTTGAACTTGGGCTTTCTCTATCGCACATTTGGAGTTATCTTTAGGAGACTGCCCTATTGCCATTTGTGCTGTCGTTAGGCAATTTTGTCATTTCCAATCATGAATAAGTCTACTTGTTTTTATTTTTGCCTGCTAGAGTGTAATGAGTGTTGTTATGGTACTAGACAATAATCAAAATAATAGGAGTAGGTTCCTACAGATGCCAAAGGTTGAAATTGAAGGGCTTTTCAATGACTTTGCCAAGTTTTGGATAAATTGAAGGACCTTTTTCGGAAAGGTTTGCATAAGAAATTTTAAAATTATTTAACATTATTTCTCAGCTTTTCTATTAAAGTACTGCAATTTTTTACTCGAAAATTGCTAAAGAAAAAGCGTTGCAAAAATCAATCTCTAGTCCTCAAATTCAAGTACTTTCAAGACCTTTAATTTGTTATTTTTGAATTCAAGCATCTTCGAATACTTTCAAGGCTTTTATGAACTATGAGTAGGTAATGTACTTGCCTTTAACTGCAATGAGAAGGGAATTTTTTACCTATTTTTGATATCGAGTAAAAGTTTGTTGCAAAATGTTCACCCAAGGGGAGTTTTCACAAATCAGTTGATTGAAGCAATATTACTTTTCAATAGTTCATATTGTTTTTAATAGAAAAATATCTGAATATTGAATATCGTTGATGGCCACAACAAGAGAAGTAGTACTAATTACAGTTTACATGATTGGATGAAACTGAACTTTCTTCATCATCACTTTTGTCCCATGTATGATCATACCGTTCCGACTCCTAGCCACTCTTATACACCCATTGCTAGTTTTCCATTGGCCTATCATTGATTGACACATGTCATAACTCAGAAAAAAATCGATAACAATTTTGACAGACAGGTCATTGACTTTGATCCCAAAAAATGTAACGATGCTATGACTTGATTAAAATTTGATGGACAGATAATAATGAGACTACCTAGGTTACAACGCCTGATGTCATTTCGTATTTTCCCCGATTTGTCTGCTCTATGGTTTATTTTTTACCCGAGAATTGTGATGTTCATGAGCATGGTGCTGCGTTTTTGAATAATCTTATCGCTCGACTTTTTTCTGAGAATTTTTTAATGTATGAAACGGGTGATTTGATTATTTCTCTTGGAATCATGCCATTGAATTGCGTTGATGTATCGTTGTTATTATTTTCCTCACTTGCGAATTTTGTATGAAATTTAAAGTCAAACACTTTCGTGACTGTTAGGGAACGGACTCACACGTTACATTTTTATTTTTTTAATTAAGATTTGTTTATGAACTAAACATTTTTATTGAGAGAAAAGCTATCGCATGTTTTTACCTTGAACGGACCATTGTTCATTTTCCGAGAATTTTGAATACTCATTAGAATTGTACAGCGAATTTTAAATATCCCTATTGTTCATTTTCTGAGAATTTTGAATACTCAAGAAATGCTCCCTGCGTAGTACTTAATGCATCACATCAAACATGAAGTTTTCGATTTATTTACATCAAATTATTAAACACACTCCTTCGTCATATGTTTGTTTCCAAACTTCGTCCACTCAAGTATAAGAGTGGAAGCAAGAGAGACACTTTCCTGGGTGGAAAACATTTGTCAAGTAGCTAGAACGATATAGTCTCTACAGTATATCAAGCTGATGCGAATTAAGTTACGAGCACTGTTTCTTAAGTTTTAACATGCAAATAAGTAGTGGTAGCCACATAGTTGCAAGTTTTTAATTCATTGAAAGAACTCCCCATCACATTTTACCACTTTATCACGATTACTTCATGTTAACTCTGTACAGCCTTTTCATTATTTAAAAGACCACTAACTGAAAGCAAGTAACAGTCAAATCAACAAAAAAAAGGGGGCTGTTGAAAACTAATTGTATTGCTCACTAAGCAGCAAAATTTCCGGGCGCCTACCAAAAAAGGCAACATTGTGACTTCATTAGCCACGGTTGTTCTAAATTATCTTTGAACAGATTATTCTATATCAATGTGTGGTAGATCGCTATGCAAATGTTGGCAACTTTAGCAGCACACTAAAATTCATCAATTGGCACAATTCATGTCTTCTTAATCGTGCGTTTTAATATGGGAGAAGGAACCATCATAATTAAAACTTTTTGACCGGAAAAGCTTACCTAAAAAGGAAGCTTTCGGCTAGCTTTCGATATTTCTGCGAATCGATTATGTGCCCCCGGAGGCGCTATTGTGAATTTATTTTGAGATGTTTATTATCTGTCGTTAGTGTCACGGCAAGAACTGAAATAATTATATCTTTCGATCTACTGGGCATAATTCGCTGACTAAAACGGTAAAATGTTTCCCCTCTGAAAAACAATTCTCGAAATTATTTTGTGATATTTATTTTTTTCTGTAGTACTCCGAAACAAAGAGTAGGTAGCGCCTAGAAACATCCCGTCAAAAAGGGGTCAAGATCGGAATTCTATTGTTACTCTCTCTCACTTACTCACTCACTCATTCACTCACTCACTCACTCATTCACTCAATCAATCCCTCACTTACTCACTCACTCACTCACTCACTTATTCACTCAATCAATCCCTCACTTACTCATTCACTCATTCACTCACTCACTCACTCATTCACTCACTCACTCACTCACTCACTCAATCAATCCCTGGATCACTCACAGTTTCTAGGCAACGAGTCGATTTTAAATCGTCACGATTTATAAGTCACTCGATAAACGATTTAAAGCGAGACTCGTTTGTTTGTGAATAGAAGCGCACTCACAGTTTCTGGGCAACGAGTCGATTTTAAATCGTCACGATTTATAAGTCACTCGATAAACGATTTAAAGCGAGACTCGTTTGTTTGTGAATAGAAACGAGACTCGTTTATAGAAACGAGACTCGTTTGTAGAAACGAGACTCGTTTGTAGAAACGAGACTCGTTTGTAGAAACGAGACTCGTTTGTAGAAACGAGACTCGTTTGTAGAAACGAGACTCGTTTTTAGAAACGAGACTCGTTTGACAAAACGAGAGTCGTTTTGCGAAAGAAGGCTCGTGTGCCAAACTTTGCTCTTGGCGCATGCGCCGAAGTATAGTTTTTTTTCCCAGGGTAAAGTTTTAGGTTCAAGATTAGCTGGGATTTTGCTGCAATATGTTAAGGTAATCTCTATTTTCTTTTTCTTGGGATTACAAAGTGCAGGGAAGGCCTAAACCGATATTTTTATAGAGATTCTGGCATAAATTTCAGCAGATAAAGTAGCACTGGATATTTGTGTCGAATTAAGTTCAAAGCTTGAATCGGATCCTATCCCATTACTAAGGTTACTTCATTTTTCCACAACAAGAGGGAAACCAGAAATTAAAACCATGAAAGATGTACATTTTGATAAATAAAAATTAAATGCTGAGACTTCATATTCATTATGCAAGGAATATTTCATCATGTTTTGCTGTTTTAGACTTTTTTTCCCTTCAAGCAGACGCACAGCTGCTTGAACTTGGGCTTTCTCTATCGCACATTTGGAGTTATCGTTAGGAGACTGCCCTATTGCCATTTGTGCTGTCGTTAGGCAATTTTGTCATTTCCAATCATGAATAAGTCTACTTGTTTTTTTTTTTGCCTGCTAGAGTGTAATGAATGTTGTTATGGTACTAGACAATAATCAAAATAATAGGAGTAGGTTCCTACAGATGCCAAAGGTTGAAATTGAAGAGCTTTTCAATGACTTTGCCAAGTTTTAGATAAATTGAAGGACCTTTTTCGGAAAGGTTTGCATAAGAAATTTTAAAATTATTTAACATTATTTCTCAGCTTTTCTATTAAAGTACTGCAATTTTTTACTCGAAAATTGCTAAAGAAAAAGCGTTGCAAAAATCAAGCTCTAGTCCTCAAATTCAAGTACTTTCAAGACCTTTAATTTGTTATTTTTGAATTCAAGCATCTTCGAATACTTTCAAGGCTCTTATGAACTATGAGTAGGTAATGTACTTGCCTGTAACTGCAATGAGAAGGGAATTTTTTACCTATTATTGATATCGAGTCAAAGTTTGTTGCAAAATGTTCACCCAAGGGGAGTTTTCACAAATCAGTTGATTGAAGCAATATTACTTTTCAATAGTTCATATTGTTTTTAATAGAAAAATATCTGAATATTGAATATCGTTGATGGCCACAACAAGAGAAGTAGTACTAATTACAGTTTTAGTATATTCAATTAGAGGGATATGACTTTCATTAGATACCAAGAGGCAATACACCTATTTTGACCTTTTTGTGGGTTAAAAATGCATGTCATACAAAAAACTGAAAACCTCATTGAAAACCCTGTGCATTCCTTATTATTTCTTACAAGATTTTCAAGAACTGATTTGCTATTAACTGAATCAGACATTTTTCCTTCACTGTAATCACTTTTAGGATCTAAACTTATTTAATTTAATTCAGATGGTTCTCTTTATCTCCCTATTTTTTCCCATGCTACCATAACTATTTTGCATAAGTCAGCCAGTATATTTTCATGATTTTTATTGATATTCAAGATTTACTTATTTAACACATGATAAATATCATTGGTTTGCATTTCTGTGAATTCCCATCCCAGTCATCAACTGTGGAAGAGAAACAAATACAAAAAGTTAGGTGTGAATTTTGAGTAAAAGTCAATTTAAGATGACAGGCATGGGTAATAGGAAGATGAAACACTCTTCAACTAAAAAAGGCCTTCTAGATGGATGATTTGACTTCCAAGAGACAAGAAGGAACTCTAGGCCAAAATGATAAATAAGGTAAACCCAGAAATTGCAGTGATTATGACCATGGCAAGGAAGAGAATTAAAAAAAAAAAAAAGGAAAGGAAGTTATGAACTAAATTAAGTACCAGAAATCAACTAAGT